>NC_056736.1:445884265-446089265 GCF_019279795.1 Protopterus annectens | reverse complement strand
CTTACATCTCATCCTAAAACCTATAGATGGTGATATACACCCAAACCCTGGTCCAACCACAGTCATAGCTACACAGCCTAATACACCAACTCATACTACTACAAACAAACTGTCCAAGCAGGCCAACTCTCTCCTGATAGCTCATCTTAACATTCGTAGCATCAGTAATAAAGTTGCTCATCTGCATGCTCTTATAGATGTACACTCTTTTGACATATTGTGTCTGTCTGAAACATGGCTTAATCCATCAGTACAAGACAGTACAGTTTTACCCCCTGGCTATAACATCCTGAGATGTGATCGTAATAATAAGAAAGGTGGAAGTGTAGCCATACTTTATAAGAATGGATAACAAGTTACCTTGCTAGACTCCAAACCTCCACTTTCCAACAATGCAGAAATTCTTCTAACTAAGATACAGCTGAATAAAAGTAAAGCCATATATCTTATCTGTGTCTATCTTCCGCCAGGCAATAACATCAACACATTAGAGGCCATCCTTAGCTGGCTCTCAAGCAACTACCCCCAAGAAACCATTATACTTGGAGATTTTAACATAAACTGGAATTCCTGCATATCTGAGCAACCTACTACTCATATCAACCTATTTGGCTTTACTCAAACTATAACATCCCCTACCCAAACCAATAAACTTAACAACAAAGAAAGTACCCTTGACTGGATACTTACTAATTCTCCACAACAAAATTATAAAACAGGCACCCTCCCAAAGGACATAAGTGACCATTTGCTTACCTATCTCATCAGATCTAAAATAGAACTCCCAAACTCTTCCATCTGCAAAACAATTCGTACCAACAAAAATTCAATAACCTCCTACACCCAGGATGCTCAAGCACTCCTACTCCCAATGGCTATGATCACAACAATCCCATCCAAATAGCTGACTCCTTTAACACATTTTTCACTGAAACAATACAATCCCTAGCTAAACAGCTCTCCACTAGCAACCCATGCTCTAACATAACCTCTACCAACAATCCTACTCTATTTCACTTTCAGCCAGTGCCCACATCCCTCATCTTTAACCTCATCCATAAACTGAAACCCACCACACTCTCTGCAGATCTACTACCTGCAGAATACCTCCAAAAAGCTGCTAAGGTCATAGCCTACCCCATTTCCATCCTCATTAATAGAACCATCTCTGAAGGAACTATCCCCTTAATCTGGAAAGTCTCTCACATCATCCCCCTTCACAAAGGCGGTAACTCCAAGGAATTCGCCAATTACAGGCTTATAGCCATACTATCTCCTCTGGCTAAAATAATGGAGAAATGTATTCATCTACAACTGTTACCCTACCTACTTGAAAACAATCTATTAGCACCTTGTCAACATGGCTTTAGACCACATCATAGCACCACCTCCGCTCTCCTATCCTTTACTAACCATATTAATAGTAATCGTAATAATAATACCCCATCCTCAGCCCTTTTTATCGACCTGTCTAAAGCATTTGACATGGTTAACCACCACCTTCTCCTAGACACACTCAAAAACTTATCACTGGATGCCCTTACCATACAGTGGTTCCAATCATACCTAAATAACAGACAGCAGGCTGTTCTTTGGGAAAACAATTTATCTTTCCACCTCCCAGTAACATTAGGGGTCCCTCAAGGATCCATACTGGGTCCTTTACTCTTCTCCATCTTTACAAATGACCTCCATTCTGTAATTCCACAAGCCGACTGTATCCAATACGCTGATGACTCCACACTCCTATGCTCTGCTACTTCTCAATCAGAACTTCAGTCACTAACCCAAAAGACCTTTAGCACAGTTGAAAACTGGTTCCTACAAAGATGTCTTATCTTAAACCCTAACAAAACAAAAATGCTACTATTCAACCCCACTCGCAGAACCTCTCCACTTAACTTTACCATTACCTCAAATAAGGGAACTATAATATCCCCAGAAACAACCACCAAACTACTCGGAGTACTAATAGATAATCACTTGTCTTTTGAACCTCACATTAACAACATCATAAAAACAGTTAATAAGAAACTAGGTTCCCGCTATAGAATCAAACCCTTTCTAACTCCTCTAGCCAGGCCCACCATTGCTCGCACACACCTTATCTCTACCCTCCTCTATGCCTCACCTATCTATACCAAAATATGCAAGAGTAGCCTGAATAAACTGGCATCCTCCTAAAACAATATAGCCAGATTCGCAGCAGGATCCTCCTATAGAACTCATCATTGTATCAACTTGAATAAACTCGGATGGCTAGAACTGCCAAATCTAATACTTTTCAATCAACTAACAGTAGCCCATAAGATCCTGTATCTACCTCAGAATACACCCATACTCACATCCCTAGTCATCCCCTATAACAGTCTCAAAACCTTGCGCTCATCTAACAAACTACTTGTACAAATATCCAAATCCAACAATTCAGCTGGTGACACTCTGTTCTCTAATACAGTAGGCAAGGCCTGGAACAACCTTCCAAATCAGCTAATCTCACTATCCTCTGTTAACCTATTTAAAAGCAAGCTCAAACACTACCTCAAATCACACTGGCTATGCCCCTGTGATAACCCAGACTAAACACCATACCCCCTTCAAGACTCCCATGATTCCCAGCCTCTTTTGAATGTTACCTTGTGTTAACTCTCTAATAGCAGTGCGCTTGACCTTACTGAGGATTCTTTCCTCATGTAAATATGTATATACTGTGGTATTTCCTAGCAGGTTTATCACACCTCAACT
Organism: Protopterus annectens; assembly: GCF_019279795.1. Classification (NCBI taxonomy): domain Eukaryota; kingdom Metazoa; phylum Chordata; order Ceratodontiformes; family Protopteridae; genus Protopterus; species Protopterus annectens. Next base: position 446,086,520 of record NC_056736.1, on the reverse strand, counting down.
CTGGTGAGACTAAACACGATTATTGTATCCTGCTATTCCTTTTGTACACTCTATCCATTCAAACTAGTGTTTATCTTCTGACTTCTTGTGTGACCAAAGTAAATACAGCATCTTAGTTATAATTTCCACTATTATTTCAAACTATTATGATACCGAGCTCTTTTTTACATCAAGTTTTTGTTCCTACTGGATACAGAATATAAAATTCCTACTCATGTAAGATATCATAAAAGTTTTGTAATGTACCAATGTCTACTTGAAATACATGTCTTGTCCTATTTTGCTAATGTTATTGTATTGTGGAGCTTTTCTCCCTGGGCCTCCACTGAAAATGGACATATATCCAGCTGGACTAGCCCGGTCAACAAATGTAAAATAAATAAATAAAATATTTAATATATAATTCAATCTTTTTAATATTTAGGCCATACAAGCCAAAACCCAAACAATGGTGACCATAAGCAATACAGACTGGTTTCACCCCCTGGGATCTTCAGTGCAATTTGGAGCAGACCAGTTTTATCATTTAAATAACCTATAATTAAAGAAACAGTGCTCATTTTCACCACTATATCTAAATCATCTACAGAGACTTGAATATACCCTACCAAAATTAACCTAATCCTCAAAATAACATATATAATATAATAAAATAAATAAATCTGTTAAACATCTACATAATATTTATAATCAATGTATCAAATACACTAACAATAAAACAAAAATCTGCTACCAGTTCTCATTTAAGCCTGGTTTATATAAAGCACTCAGGTTAACTATCCGTAACCGTTCCTTCTTGTCTAACAATTTATGTTTAGAAACTTCCAGTAAACTCCTACCCCTCACTCAATCCAGCCAGCAAAAACAAAATGTGCTGTAGAATGTATTCATTTATGTTTATACAAGGCAAAATTATGTCTCTCTTACAATTAATATCACTCAAGTGGGTGGCTATCCTACATTTAAACATTCTTGATATCTGGCCCACATAAAAGACCCTACATTGGCATACAGCCATATATACCATCCACTCAGTATTACAAGTGATTAGCTGCCTAATATTGAAAACCTTAGGGGTATTCGCCGATGTGAATGACTTGGTTTTGGATATAACCTTGCAGTAACCACAGTTACCACAATAAGTTGAGCCAGTGATACTTCTTTCAGTAAGATTTTCTTTATCAAGTCCAATCATTTTGAACCAAGAAAGCCGTTCCCCAATATTCCTGCCCCTATGATAGCTAAACTGGCAATAATCCTTCACACATCAGCCAAAAAATTAATTTGTTCTCAAAATGTACCAATATTTATTCATAATCTCCTTAATTTTATATGTATTAGTCCCATATGTTGTTGCAAAATGCAACCTTGATGACCCTGATGTTGTCCCCTTGTTCTTATTTTTAGTTGTTAATAATTCATGTCTATTTATCCTAGAGGCCAAATTCTCAGCTGCACCCACATTTGAGGGTTTATACCCCCTCTTAATAAACCTTGCAGTCATTCTATCTGCCTCTGTTTTATATTACTCATTGTCACTACAAGCATGTCACAACTGTAAAAGTTGAGTCTTAGGAATATTAGTAATTACATGTCTAGTGTGACAGCTGTTTGCCTCTAATAGAGAGTTCTTTGAGAAGGGTTTCCTATATAGGTAAGTGGCCATAGTGCCATCAATTAATTTAGCAATATTAACATCTAAAAAAAATATATGTTAGTAGATTCAATCCTGTCTATGAACTTCAACCCAAATTCATTAGAATTTAAGTACAACACAAATAGTTTACACTTATCAAATTGTTTCCAACAGTCATCTAAAAAATGTTGACACATAATTAGTTCTTTTTTAAATGGTTTACTATCCTGATAAATCAAAGAATGTTCTATAAAACCCATAAAAATGACAGCATAAATTGGAGAGAATGTTGTACCCATAGCCATGTCTTTAACTTGTAAATAGCAGTCATTGTAAAAATAAAAAAAAACGTTGTGTTCCAAAACAATCTTTACCAAATTTAATAAGAACTCACAACGTTCATCTGTATATAGACCAGAACTAATGAGCCAAAAACTCACAGCTCTAAGTCCGCCTTCATGCGGGATATTGGTATACAGTGACTGTATATCAAGGGTACATAAATAGGAGCCCGATGGAACCTGTAAATCATTCAGAAGATTAAAAAATTGTGTTGAATCTTTCAAGCATGCCCTAACTAAAGCCAACAAAGGTTACAATTTCAGTTCTAAATAAACAGACAGGGGTTTAGTCAAAGAACCCCAACCCAACACTATAGGTCTTTCTGGTGGATTAATAAACAATTAATGTGTTTTGGGCAGTATATTAAACCACTGGGGTTGAGGATCATTCACTATTAGTTGTCTTACCAACTCATCTGTAATCAGGCCATCTTTTTTAGCCTGTAATAAAAAAAATCAAAGATCCTTTTAAAATCAGATATAGGATCCAATGGTAGCTTAAAATAGAACGTCTTATCTTTCAATTGTTTCTTAGCCTCATTAATATAATCAGATGTATTACATACAACTGTAGCCAGACCTTTAGCTGCTTTAACTACTACAACCTGTTGGTTTCTAGATAAATTCACTAGGGCCTGTTTCTGTATCCTGGTCAAGTTGCAACCACGACCCTTAGAAACTGAATTTTGATTGATATTTAGCTCACGCATTCCTGTTCCTCAAATAAATCAACTCTGGGATGATAAGGTTGACTGAAACACAAATTTTTAAATTTAAAACCAAAATCGTAAGTAGATGTTTCACTATCTCTAGAATTATAATAATACCTAAGATTATGTTTCCTACAAAAATTCTTAATGTCAGCACATGTATCATAATGTGATGTATAGAAAGATGGCACAAAGCCCAAACCTTTATTCAACACACACCTCTCACCATCTGTAAACTGATAAATATACAAGTTAACAATCAAATAATTTTTATCAGTTTCACCAAAACCAGTATCAATCACATTTTGAGCAGATCTCTGAATCTTTTGTCTATAAAGTATCTTGTTCGATTTTCGGTGTTTCCTTCCACCTCTCCTATAGGGCCAACTTTGTCCCTTAATTTTTTATATCCTGGAGAAGTGACTTTGAATATCTCTGCAGGATCAATCTCAGTATCAGTACTAGGTGGATTTGAGGAAAAATCAGACATACTCAAATCTGTGTTACTAGAGTTAGAGGGGATTCTTCAAAATAGATCGACCTCTCTTACACTTTATTCTGCAACCTCTTTTACTCCCTTCAGAAAATCTCACTGATCTCTTATTAGAGGTTTTCCAACTGAACATCACATTGTTCTTAAAGTCCCCCGTATCTCTATTGAATTTCTTTAGCTTCTGATTCATAACTTCATTCTCAAACCCATTTACTTCATTTGTATATCTAATATAAAAATCCTGGTAATCATCATGTCCCTCAAAAACCTGAATACTGGCTATATTAGAATCCAATTTCTCTTTAATGGACTTGTTCATAATAATTAATCAATAGTTCAATAAAAAGATTAGATGCAGAATTCTGTATAGAATGCCATTAGCCATATATATATTATCATCTTTCCCAACTCCCGGCGCCACATAAACACGTAAGCCTTGAGGTGCAATGTCAGCAGATAAATAAGCTTTAAGCAATTTAATATGCCAAATAGTTGATCTAAATTTCTTAGTTAGTGTAGTCAACTCTTTAAATGAAAGTTCCATTCCAGTAGTACGACTTGCTAAACAAGCTACATCGTCCATCGTCCATGTCCTCCGACAAATTGCCTATGAAAGCACTCAGGTCAGCTCCTGCTGCCATTGGGTTTGCTCATTTTCCTCTCATCGTATTTAATATCCAAAAGTCAAAAACTCGGTCAGCACTTGGTTATAAACACTTCCACAGCCCAAAAAACAGTGCACAGACCCAGACAGTACATGGGCTCACACAATATGCACCTGAAACTCAGTCCAGCACAGAAACAAGTAAAATAGCAGCGCCAATACACATCAGCTGTAATGTTCAATATCACTTCCCAGAACGTATCATAAACCACTGTATAACATCCAAATATTAAAAGAAGAAAAAGTAGAAAAACAAGCAGGCAATTTATGTCCCAGAAGATATTTAATATATAAGTCAATCTTTTTAATATTTAGGCCATACAATCCAAAACCCAAACATTGGTGACCATAAGGGGTCTATATTATATTATCGAAAAGACACGTCTGCGAATGGCACTTACATCAAAATGCCATTCAGCAAATTCACTCTTGTGGGGGGTTTCACCCCCCCCCCCCACAACCCCTGCTAATTATATATATATATATATATATATGTATACATATATATATATATATATATATATACCAACTCAGAGATCACACTACAGTGAGGAAAGGGCAAATTTTCTGATCTTCACTGTACCGCAATCTCACTATGAATAGTTTGCTGAACGGCATTTTCAATGTAAGTGCCGTTTACAGACCTATCTTTTTGATAATATAATATAGACCCGACCATTACTGCTCAATATCTGAGTTGTTTGGCTTCTGCTACATACCTACAATCAACTGCATTACTAGCTGAGTTAAGTACAAACTTGCAGTGTTAAAGATTGTACTGCATTTTATTTTTCTGTGTATTTAATTGTTTCATTGAATATTGTGGTCTGTCTCTCTCTCTCTCTGTAGTTATTTATTTTTCTATGTAATTGTTCCATAGAATACTGTGGCCTCCCTCTGTCTCTGCAGTTAGTTTCCTGCCTGCCCTCCCTGTTCTTGTTTTGGTATTAATCTTGGTGGCTTTGGAATTGCCCACCCCTCCTGTAAATTTGTGTTTGAACACTCCTCATTTGCTCAGTCAACCGAGTACAGTGAGATCATATTTTGACTTCAGACACTCCTACCAGTCCCATCTGTTCAGCTCTATCCCAGCTCTATTCCAGTCTAGTGTCACTAGCTCATTCTACCTAATACAGAGAGAAGATTTGAGAAGGGCAAGCCACTTAGGTCCTTAATTTTGAATCATCTTCTGCTTCTCCTTTCTCCCTATCCACTTTCTAAAAAAAAAAAAAAAAAAAAAAAAAAAAACATTTCTAAGCTTGTTTCCTGCCTTTCCTGTAACTAGTCTAGTCCAGATACATATTTGCTGTAACCAGGACTGTTTGTAAGCTTCTGAGCCCCCCCAAAGCCTTTCTGTGTTGGAGGGAAGCCTTCTGGCTTATCAGTGGGGGTGGTAAGCACTAGGTAGCCTATCTACCACAAGAGTGGTTTCTGGCCCAGAAATTGTAGTTTATTGGCCGTTTGGCAGTTTTTCCATCTCTTTCAACTTTCTGGTTTAAAAGTCTGCGTTTGCACTTGTTTCCCACCTTTCCTGTAACTAGCCTAGTCCAGATACAGATTTGCTGTAGCCAGGACTGTTTGTAAGCTTCTGAGCCCCCCAAGCCTTTCTGTGTTGGAGGGAAGCCTTCCAGCTTATCAGTGGGAGCGGTAGGCACTAGGTAGCCTATCTACCACAAGAGTGGTTTCTGGCCCAGAAATTGTAGTTTATTGGCCGTTTGGCAGTTTTTCCATCTCTTTCAACTTTCTGGTTTAAAAGCCCTTGTTTGCGATTGTTTCCCACCTTTCCTGTAACTAGTATAGCTCAGATACAGATTTGCAGTATCCAGGACTGTTTGTAAGCTTCTGAGCCCCTCAAGCCTTTCTGTGTTGGAGGGAAGCCTTCTAGCTTATCAGTGGGAGGGGTAAGCACTAGGTAGCCTATCTACCACAAGAGTGATTTCTGGCCCAAAAATTGTAGTTTATTGGCCGTTTGGGCATTTTTTTCCATCTCTTTCAACTTTCTGGTTTAAAAGCCTGCATTTGCACTTGTTTCCCACCTTTCCTGTAACTAAACTAGTCCAGATACAGATTTGCTGTATCCAGGACTGTTTGTAAGCTTCTGAGCCCCACAACCCTTTCTGTGTTGAGGGAAGCATTCTAGCTTATCACTGGGAGTGGTAAGCACTAGGTAGCCTAACTACCACAAGATCCAGGTACAGATTCTTAGTTTTAGCATTTGAATTTGCTTATTCGTGCTCAGCACTTGTTCAGAACTTGTTGTTAGAACTAAATATACTACAAATTACTACAGCACTCAACATTCCTCTTTACCTAGATGAAAACAGTTTTTGTACTTACTTTCCTCACTTGCTTAGAGAAAAACAGCCCTTATACTCACTTTGCTCACTTGTCTAGAGGAAAGTAGTTTTTTATTCAGGCATGTCCAAGGGTCAGCTCCCATTGTTCTCTCCTGTCTATTTGATGAATCTGGGCATCTTGAGGCAATGTAGCAATTGCCTCATGTACACAGACAACCCTCTCCTCCTACTACCCAACACCACAACCTGTGACAGATGCACTTATCTAGCCAAACTGGAGGTAAAGCTCTCTCCAACCAAGACTGAACTTGTCAGTCAAGAGGAGAAGGTTAACACTTGCACCACACCACACTCATTACATAGTCCCACAAAACCTACACCACCAAAATCCACACATAGAAACACAAAAACATTAACAGAGGCTCTCAATAATAATCAGCTCAAGCAACAGAGACCTCCAAAGCAAAAACGCAAGCAACCTCCACCCCCAACACAGCCTAAATGACACATAGCCCACAGACTCAGTGTGCCAATAAACCATAGCCCATAAGGCAAACCAACGTACCCAACACACTAGTCATAGGTGACTGTATAGTCAGGCACACTGATGCCCCACTCCCCAGGCTAAACAAGGAGAAGGTTACTGTCAGCTGCCTGTCGGGTCCAGGATCTGCCACATAACCCACGCACTCAGGTCACTCCACAACAAGTACAGATATGACTGTCATTGTCCACGTTGGTGTGAACGACCTGAGACGTACCTCCCTGACTACATGAAAAGAGACATGGAAGAGCTCTCCAGTCTTATAGCCCAGGCAGGTATGATGCTAGCCCTGAGTAGCATCCTGCCATTGTGCAGAATGATACCGCAGCACAAGGAGAAAATGATTGACTTCAACAATTGGCTAAGTTTCTGGTGTCATTCTAAGGGGATCCAGTATCTGTCTGCCTGGGACGACATGGTTGACAGACCACAATGCTTTGCCAGAGATGGCCTGCACCTGTCGCCCCTGGGATTCCAGATACTGGCTAAGGCTCTTGCCACCCCTATAGTGCCTTTTTAAGGCAAGGTTCAAATGACAAATTCACCACCATAACAGGAACAGGCAAGCAAAAACTGAGGGTAATGCTACTCAATGCTAGAAGTCTAAATCTCAAAATGCACTCACTCAAGGCACTCCTTAAAATGGAGAGCATCAATATATGTACAATGACTTAGACCTGTTTCAAGGCTTTAGACAGCACCCCTACACTACCAGGCTATAACTCATACCACACTTTTCGGCCATCTAACCTGGACAAGAACACCAAAGGCGGAGGTGTGTCCATATTCATTAAGGATACCCACACCTCCAGGCTAGTTGCACAGCATAACGCATCTGAGGTTATCCAAGTGCAACTAACTCTGGGCAAAACTGCAATCCAAATTGTAGCTTGCTACAGGTCCCCCACCATGCCCCAGGATTCCTACTCCTCTTTTCTTGGTATACTAGAAAATATTAGGGTTCAACCAAACACCCTAATAATGGGTGATTTCAACTACCCCACCATTAACTGGGAAAACTACTCATGTACCAACACCTTCGCGCAACGCTTTCTGGAATTCATAAATTCCAATGCCCTGGATCAACTTATCCACACCCCCACCAGGGGCAACAATATCCTAGACCTAGTCATTACCAACATGAGTGACCGGTGTTCCACACCTGAAGTCGACTCCTCTTTGGTCAGATCCAACCATAAGCTAATCACTCTAGATATCTGCATCCTGCCCCCAACCACCATTAAGGAAACCACTGTAAAAAATTTCTACAAAGCCAACTTCATGCTTCTTAAGACAGAAGTGGAGAACTTCATGAAACCCATGCAGATGAACAATACAGTTATGACTGCTAAATCCTACACAAATGCACTCTATAAGCACTTACATGAGTGCATGGTTTGTGCTATCCCAAACAGAACCAAAAAAAGATGCCAATCTGGTGGTCCCCCTGCCATAAACAAACTCTGCAACACAAGGAAGAAACTGTTGCAAAAGAGAGTAAAATCCCATGAGTGGAGGAGCTTCCTGGTCAGTCTCAGTAAGAAGCTGATATCCCTTATAAGATCCTCCAAAGCTAGTTATGAAAACAAAATCGTCACTGATTCTAAGGGCAACCACAAAGCATTCTATAGCTATGTCAAGAATCGCAATGGCAACACCCAGATCTGCTCTGAGTTACAGCACAACAGCACGAAGATTACAGAACCAACTGATATTGCCAACATCCTGGCAGATAGGTTCAGTGCTAACTTTACCCCCCTCTCACCCCGTAAAGGGCCCATATCTATACAGGAAGAATGCAGAGTCCCTGTAATCACATCTATGCAGGTAAAAGCTGCACTCTTTAAAACCAAAAACACAGCATCCATGGGCTGCGTTTTACACGAACTTTCAGAACAAACTGGCTCCCCACCTAAGCATCGTGTTCAATCATAGTCTCACATCAGGCTTTGTGCCCACTGAATGGTGCACAGCAGTGGTTATCCCACTCCACAAAGGGGGAGCCACCACTGATCCTGGGAACTATCACCCTATTAGCCTGGTGAGCCTGGTCTACAAGGCCATGGAACGTACCATCATGGAACTCATAAACAAAGACATTGGTAACCTCCAAACCCTGGATCCCACTCAGTTCAGGTTTGTGAAAGGCAAATCATGCCTTCTGAACCTGATCAACTTCTTTGAGGCAGTCACCAAAGCCATAGACGAGGGTAAGGTGGTTCACACAGTCTATCTTGACCTCGTCAAGGCTTTCGACACCATCCCCCATTCTGGAATTATAGTTAAACTCACTAAACTAGGTATAAATCCCTACGTCACAAGATGGGTTGCTAACTGGTTCACTTACAGAACCCAGACTGTAAAAGTTGCAGACTCCAAATCTGACTTTAAACCAGTGACAAGTGGAGTATCACAGGGTTCAGTCCTGGGACCTCTCCTGTTTGGTATCTACTTCTTTGAAGTACAGGCTAACACAGAAGGCATCTGGCTAACGAAGTTTGCAGATGACTACAAACTAGGAGCCATAGTCGAGTCCCCAAATGATGTGGACATCCTACAGAAGGGCCTCCCCGAGACAGATGCCTGGTGTCAGAGGCATGGCCTCAAGCTCAATGACAAAAAGTGCATTGTCATCCCTTTTGGTAAAAACTCTGTACCCATGAACTACCACATAAACGGCAGTCTACTTAATGCTGAATGTGTAATAAGAGACCTTGGGACCCAGGTGGACAGTATTCTCTCCTTTGATAATCACATCGCTTCAGTAGTCAGGAAATCCTTCTATGTGGCACACCTCATCACAAAAGGGTTCTCATCCAGGAAAAAAGAGGTCATTGTTCCCCTCTACTCGGCACTCATTAGACCCATTATAGAGTACAATGCCCCTTTTGGAATGTACCTCACAAGACATTTGCAGCAGGTGGAAAGGCCACAGAAGTACCTCAAAGAAGATTACTGACCTCAAACAGGTGCCCTACACTGACCATCTCAAAAAACTCCAGCTTTACTCTGTAGCATATCGCCTACTCTGAGAAGATCTTTGCCTAACATATAAAGCTATGTTAAACCCAGAGCTTTTGGACATGCTACACCTAAAGAAATCCCAATCCCTCTGAGCTACACACTCTAGGGACCTAAGCCTTATCACCACAATAAACAGGACATGCTGGAGGGATAGATTCCTGTCCCAGAGACTTCCAATATTCCGGAACAAGCTACCCATCTATGTCAAGCAAAGTTCCTCATTAGCACTCTTCAAGAAAAATCTTGATGAGTGGATGGGAAATAGGAAATACACCCCGAGGATCACTTCTGTGGCTTTGCTCAACAGGGGCACAGGAAATTAACTTTCTTGGGTGGCGTAAGCCAGGGAACCTTGTTGGCTAGGCTTACTTAGGCCCTTGGGCCAATAGCCTAGTACCTACCTATGAACCTATGAACCTATAAGCAATACAGACTGGTTTTGCCCCCTGGCATCTTCAGTTCAGTTTGGAACAGGCCATGTTTACCATTTAAAAAACCTATAATTAAAGAAACAGTTCTCATTTTCACCACTATATCTAAATCATCTACACAGATTATATATAATATATATATATATATATATATATATATATATATATATATATATATATATATAATACAAAATTATGGACATCAAGTTAATTAAAACTGTAATAAAATACAAAAACCTGGTGTAATAAATAAATGTGTTTATTTCACCCACTGGCTTTCTTTGCTGCACTTTGATGTGACTTTCAAGTTAGCCATATACCAGGTTTTTGTGTATTATATATATATATATATATATATATATATATATATATATATATATGAGTCCCGTTCAAAATGTTGACCCACAGTTCATTGACTTTCAAAATGCCGAGATGAAAATGTTGTAGGTTTATAAGCACAAACACCCGGAACATCATATTTCCTGTCCGGGAAAGTACCCACTTGGCTACCAATGATAAAATCACAAACGGTAGCAAATTACACCCACAAAGTGGAGAAAGGGCAAAGTTCACCATGGTGGCTAAATGGTTACTTAATTGAATTTTGAAAATACCAGGCTCAAGAAATAAATAAATTGATGTTGTTATGACCATGAGCAAAAGCTTTCCATTCAAATGCACAGAAATTAAAAAACACACAACATTTTAATGGTTTATTTAGTTCATAATACATCATTGTACAGTAAAAACATATTTGCAGTCTAAGGTAAGCAATGGTCCAGCACCTTCCATGGTTGATCCCAGATGAAGGATGGAGTGTTAGGTCATGATGGAAGAGATGGAAAGAAGGAAGATGTTAAAGGACTGTTTTCTTTGTTTCACAGGAAAAATGATAAGGACCATTTCATTTTTCTTCATTGCAGACATTGATCTCTGTTAGTTTGTACACTCGTAAACATAGCAACTTATGCATACACCAAGACACAAAACCAAATACCTATCATATTTTTCTTGAGTGTCACATTCAGCCCGTAAGAAACAGTTTCATGCCAGCCTGTCCTGTATGCCTATGTCATAAAGTCATGCTGTCATGCATATCTGTATCATTTAGTGCTGTATGTTGTTGTGTGGCAAATCTTTATATGGCCTTACCATAATCTCTGTGATGTAGTACATCCTTCAGTCTGTTTTTAACCTAGCCTCTTCCAACATAACTTCACCCCACCCATCTCATTACAGTTAAGTATTCCCACGTTATACCCAAACCTCTCTAATTTCCTCCAGTATAGACTTACAACTTACTAATATTCTTCTTGTCCTTAAGGCTTTCCTTCAGACTTGTTATTCTGTGACCCTCCTTTGAACCCTCTGGTAGTTTGAACTTTTTTGTAAGGTTTCCCAAACCGTATAGATTATTCTGTGTCCAGTCTCACCAGTGTTCTAAATAGCGTGAGAATGAATTCTAGATTCAGTCCGCTCTAACTATATGTACTCCAGCATTCTGCTGACTTTTGCCACCACACCCTTGTATTGTTCTGTTCGGTTCATTCTTAGGATGATTGCAGCTTACAGATCTATTTTCTTCTCTGTTCTATAGATCAGTACTCCACTTATTTCATATAATTGTTCCAAGTTACTTCTTACATTGCATACAGCCTACTTCTTCTTCTTTTTTCGGCTTTTCCCAATTAGGGGTCGCCACAACGGATCACCTGTTTCCATTTCTTCCTGTCCTCTGCATCTTGCTCTGTCACACCAGCCACCTGCATGTCCTCTCTAACCACATCAATAAACCTTATCTTAGGCCTTCCTCTTTTCCTCTTACCTGGCAGCTTCATCCTTAGCATCCTTTTGCCAATATACCCAGCATCCCTCCTCAGCACATGTCCAAACCAACGCAATATCGCCTCTCTGGCTTTGTCTCCAAACTGTCCAACCCGGGCTGACCCTCTAATATACTTATTCCTAATCCTGTCTACCTTCATCACACCCAGTGCAAATCTTAACATCTTTAACTCTGCCACATCCAGCTCTGACTCCTGCCTTTTTGTCAATGCCACTGTCTCCAACCCATATAACATAGCTGGTCTCACTACCCTTTTATAGACCTTTCCTTTCACTCTTACTGGTACTCGTCTGTCACAAATCACTCCTGACACTCTTCTCTACCCACTCCACCCTGCCTGTACTCTCTTCTTCACCTCTCTTCCACACTCGCCATTACTCTGAACTGTTGATCCCAAGTATTTAAACTCATTCACCTTCGCCAACTCTACTCCCTGCATCCTCACCATTCCTCTATCCTCCCTTTCATTCACACACATAAATTCTGTCTTAGTCCAGCTGACCTTCATTCCTCTCCTCTCCTCTCTAGAGCATATTTCCTCCTTTCCATGGTCTCCTCAACTTGTTGCCTACTCTCACTACATATCACAATGTCATCTGCAAACACCATAGTCCATGGGGACTCCTGTCTGATCTCGTCTGTCAACCTGTCCATCACCAGTGCAAATAAGAAAGGGCTCAGAGCTGATCCTTGATGTAATCCCATCTCCACCTTAAATGCATCTGTCACTCCCACTGCAGATCTCACTGCTGTCACACTACCTTTGTACATATCCTGTACCACTCTTACATACTTCTCTGTCACTCCCGACTTCCTCATACAATACCACAACTCCTCTCTAGGCACCCTGTCATATGCTTTCTCTAAATCCACAAAGCCACAATGCAATTCCTTCTGACCTTCTCTGTACTTCTCCATCAACACTCTCAGAGCAAACATTGCATCTGTAGTGCTCTTTCCTGGCATGAAACCATACTGCTGATCACTAATTATCACCTCCCTTCTTAACCTAGCTTCCACTACCCTTTCCCATAATTTCATGCTGTGACTGATCAGTTTTATCCCTCTGTAGTTACTACAGCTCTGCACATCACTCTTATTCTTAAAAATCGGTAGCAAAACACTTTTTCTCCACTCCTCAGGCATCCTCTCACTTTCCAAGATTTCATTAAACAATCTGGTTAAGAATTCCACTGCCATTTCTCCTAAACACCTCCAAGCTTCCACAGGTATGTCATCTGGACCAACAGCCTTTCCATTCTTCATCCTCTTCATAGCTATCCTTACGTCTGCCTTGCTAGTCCATTGCACCTCCTGTTTCACTATCCCCACATCATCCAGTCTTCTCTCTTTCTCATTCTCTTCATTCATCAGCCCCTCAAAGTACTCCTTCCATCTGCTCAACACATTCTCCTCGCTAGTGAGTACGTTTCCGTCATTATCCTTTATCACCCTTACCTGCTGCACATCTTTCCTAGCTCGGTCCCTCTGTCTAGCCAATTGGTACAGGTCTTTTTCTCCCTCCTTAGTGTCCAACCTTTTATACAACTCTCTATACACCTTATCCTTAACCTTTGCCACCTCTTTCTTTACCATGCACCTCATCTCCTTATACTCCTGTCTACTTTCTTCATCTCTCTGACAATCCCACTTCTTCTTCGCCAGCCTCTTTCTCCGTATACTCTCCTGTACTTCCTCATTCCACCACCAGGTCTCCTTGTCCTCATTCCTCTGTCCAGATGTCACACCAAACACCTTTCTAGCAGTCTCCCTTACTAGCTGTACTGTAATTACCCATCTATTCGGTTACACTTCACTGCCACTCAGTGCCTGTCTTAACTCTTCCCTGAACTCCACCTCACAATCACCCTTTTTCAATTTCCACCATTTGATCCTTGGTGCTGCCTTCATACTCCTCCTCTTCTTGATCATCAATGTCATTCTACAGACCACCATTCTATGCTGCCTAACTACACTTTCCCCCATCACCACTTTACAGTCTCCAATCTCCTTCAAACTGGCCCTTCTGCATAGGATATAATCCACCTGTGTGCATCTCCCTCCACCCTTGTATGTCACCCTATGCTCCTCCCTCTTGTTAAAATACGTATTCACCACAGCCATGTCCATCCGTTTTGCAAAATCCACTACCATCTGACCTTCTGCATTCCTTTCCTTAACACAATACCTACCCATCACTTCCTCATCCCCGCTGTTCCCTTCACCAACATGCCCATTAAAATCTGCTCCGATCACCACTCTCTCACCCTTGGGTACAGTCATCACCACTTCATCCAACTCACTCCAAAATTTTTCTTTCTCATCTGACGCACACCCAACTTGTGGAGCATATGCACTAACAGCATTTATCATTACACCATCAATTTCCAGCTTCATAAACATCACTCTATCCGACAGTCTTTTCACCTCCAAAACACTCTTGATATACCGTTCCTTTAGGATAACCCCTGCCCCATTTCTCCTTCCCATCCACATCATGATAGAACAATTTGAACCCACCTACAATACACCTGGCCTTACTTCCCTTCCACCTGGTCTCTTGTATACACAATATATCAACCTTCCTTCTGTCCATCATATCAGCTAGCTGTCTCCCTATACACTGCATACAACCATGCATTAAAATTTGACAGCCATTTGTTGTCTCATCCAGGAGATCTCTGCAGATTCCTCTTTAGGCTAGTATCTTAATGTATTGCAAATGCTCCGGTTTTGAAATCATGAAAAAAAAACCAGGTCATTGTTATTCTTGGCATACCTTGTGTGCTGCCTGACGAATCTGTTGAAAAGCAGTGGTCCCAGCAATGATCCCTGTGTCACTCCACTGGTTACTGTTCAGTCCACTGACATCTCATCCTTTAGCTCTGCCTTCTATCTTCTACTTAGAATTACATTCTTCTAATTGTTTTGGCCATAATCTTCATCCTCTGCTCTTATCTACAAGCATTCTGTGTGGTGTGCTGTTGAAGACCTTACTGAAACTGAAATAGATCACATTCACTTGGCTTCCTACTTATGGTTCAGATTTGACAGAAAAGGATTCCACAGCATGAACCCTTGTTGGTGGTTATCTGTCACATGACCTGTGTTTAGAAACTATACCATTTGCCTATCAGAACTGATTCTAAGTTTCATAAGGATTAATGCATATCTAATTGGCCTGTTGTAGACAAGTTTCATTCTTGACTGTCTCCAATACGACAGTGTTGTTCTCTAGTCTTTCGTAAATTGTACAGCTTTGCTAGTGGTTTTGCTAATCTCTTTTAATTTTAGTACCCAAAGAGAGAGCACACATCAGGTTTTTGTGTCTTGTATCTCCCTAACTAACATGATTTCTGTTAGTTATTTCTCCACCACCTCCCTGGTCTATGCACATCTATGCATCTATTATTACTCAGACAATGTTCCCTTTTGTTATGCTAAGTCTGAATTATAGGAAACTCATTTTCTTCATCAAAGTTCATCTAAAATTCTTTTCTCATACTGTTATTTTCACAGTTCTGCAACAAATCAAATGTAATAGACATGTCCATATATAAGTATATTACAAAGAGGCTGCTTTTTGTAAAAGTAAATATTAAATAAAATGATTAGAGAATGAAGTGAGCTTCTCCTGTACCCCAAAATGGACAGCTGTGTCCCCATACCTCCAGAATAATTTTTCTTACGCCCAGATTAGGTCAACTTGTAAAACCAGTAAATCCCAGAAATAATAACTGCATTTACTCTCTATCTCTTCGAGTTGCAGTGATGTTAGGGTGAGAATAACTAAGTCTGTGGTCTAGCCTGCCTGCAAAAAAGATATAATGTCAGATTCATAAAGGTTAACACAACGTGTACATTATGTGTAGACCTAGTGCAACCTTTCTGAGTAAATAGACAGTACAAGCATTGAGACAGGGCTGTTCTTGTATACCGAAAGTGTACTTTTTGTGCAAACTGTTATGAATCCGGTCTATAAAGTATGAGCTTTGTTTTTAAGTTATAATACACTATCTACTGCTTAATGCTACCTTTTCTAATAAATGGAGTAGTTGTGCCTTCATGCATTTCACCAAATAATTATAGATTTTACACTGTTGCTGGTATGATAAAGGCAAATGTGTTTCTTATTATTAAATTGCTGAAGAAGTAGTTATAATAAACTTTAAAACATGGTGAAATGTTAATCAAAGCTGTGGATACGAAATGTTCCTAAACACCGTTATTTTAACTAATGTAGCCATTCAAAAACCATTGAAAGAACTGCTGTATTTTCAAATGAAAATAGTTTTTCTTTTCACACTTTGTAAAAGTTTCTGTTTTCAAGAGTATAAAATAAAATACACCAATGGTCTAAAAATACCAACTTAAATAACAAAAACAACATGCAAAATACAACTGGTAAGCGCTTTTGTCCCACTTATGGGACTTCATCAGACCAAGTTGCACCCATCTAAAACTTAATTAAATAGTCAATTAAAATCACATGATCCACAGGCATCATTAATTTAACCGTTTCCTTCTCAGAACCACCTTATAGTTCTCCCTTTCATTCATACCAGGGAAATTACATGCATTTAACCTTACCTGCCAACAATATTCTTTCCAATCTTACTCATCCTCCACTTCTAACCTCATTTTATAGATACTTGATCTATTATTCTAAATTTAAAATTAAAAAGATTTGCTTCTGAATTATGCTTACTTATAACATGCTTAGCTAAAGCGTTAAGTTCTTTTTTTGCGGTCTTTTCAAGACTGTATTTTTCCTTTTATCGTCTGTATATGATTGCATGAGTGTGTGTGTGTGTGTGTGTGTGTGTGTGTGTGTGTGTGTGTGTGTGTGTGTGTGTGTGTGTGTGTGTGTGTGTGTGTGTGTGTATGTTTGGCCTTAGTTCCCCTCCCCTTTATTTTTGACTTTGTCCAGATTTCCCACACTGAGAGGTTAAAAGTTATCTCCCTCATAATTTCTTTTTTTTTTATTGCCTGTTAAACAGCTGAGAATTACAGTCAGTCAAAAATGCAAAACTTTGGATTTCTGTGCTTTTTCATCTGAAAATTATTGTTGATACAAAAGTGTTGTTTTACAAACTAAATTAATTTTAGTAGAATAAAAATGCTGGTCTGTCTATGGGGCAGTATGACTAATGACCGCTTTTTGTTCATTATTCTGACTTTGCAGGATTACTGTATTTTATGTGAATCAGCCTGGAATACTTTAATATGTGCCTACTATTTCCATGGAACAAAGGTAAAATAGAATCCATGGCTGTCAATTTTAGCATAACTGCCGAGTGGGGTGGGAGCTGTCTATAGAAAATAATTAATTGACCCTCCTGTTGTTTTTTCAGTTTAAAGACTCATTATCTAGCCTTGCAGGAGTATTGTGCATTTTCAGTATTATTGTGATTCATGTGAAGCAACTTGGAATAGTTTAATGTGTGGCTACTCTTTCCATGGAACAAAGCTGAAATGCAAGGCATGACTTACTTTAAACATCCTACACCATTTTCTTTCTGTTGTGGAAGTGGCTCTGAATGACTGACGGTGAAAGAGGAATGCCCGTATGCAGAAAGGGGGCTACTGCCTTTCTTGTATCCCCCATATATACAATACCATCTGTTACTCGCACCCTTTTAACAACCTTGTGGTCCTATGGTGGAGATGAAGGGGGCAGCATCCTTGATGGGCATCCCACTTTCTATTGTTACACAAAGATAATAGAGGGGCATAACTGACTAGATGGTGGGAGCAGGATTTGTACAACCTGTGGGGTGTTTAAAGCAAGTTTTACTGTGTAGCTGCTGTTTCCATGGAACAAAGGTAGGATACAATACATGGCTGTTATTTTTAGGTATAACTGCTGGGGTATAAGGACTGTTTGCAGAAAATAATTGAACCTTTTGTTGTTTTTCTTATGATAAAGAGTCCCTACCTGGCTTTTCAGGACGATTGTGCATTTGCAGCATTAATGTGATTTGTGTGAAGCAATTTGAAATACTTTAATGTGCAGCTATTGTTTGTGCTGAAATTTTCAGAGTTGAAATACAATACATGACCATCATTTTATCACAATAATCTGCAGTGCACACAGAATTAGCTATAATTGGACAGTAGAGATGGAATCTGATTATTGAAAGTAACTGACATCTTGTTCTTTGCTCAGTTTAAACATTCACTATATGGCTTTCAGGGCTAGTGTGCACGTGTGTGAAATAAGATAGACCACTTAACTGGAATTCTGAGTTAAGTCCAGTCAAAGTGGCTGTAATTGTTGGGGGTGTATCTATAGGAAAATGACTAGCTGCCTACTGTTGCTTGTTCATTATTCTAGATTTACAGGACTGATTTGAAATGAGTCACTTGACTTGGAATGCTTTAATATATATCAACTGATTGGGCAGAACAAAGGTGAACTACATTACATGGGTATCCTCTTTTATCACTGTTGGGGATGGGACTGTCTGGATGAAAGTAACTGACCCTCTTGTTATTTGCCTCAATTTAAATCATCTTTATAAAAATAAGACACAATGCATTGCAAAACATTCAGACCTTCAGAGCTTCTGAGGGCATGGTGTTCCCCACACTCCCAGGCTATACAAGTATTTGAATAGTAGTGATCTTTGTCCTGAGCTTCACCTAATCTAAAACTGACCTTCCTCACAGGTGTAAAGAGGAAACCATTGTAGTTTGTGTGGGGGGCTGGGGATGATGTCATTATTTCTTTAATTTTCTTTCCAAATCTCAGAGGTGTGCACAGGTTACTATAGCTTTTTTGGCTGGAAAAGTGTGGAAATTATTTCTTTAACTTTCCACAAAATCTTCAGATGTGTGCACAGTGGGTATCCATAATTTGTATAGGGGGAGTGTATTGTCTTGGAGTAACAAGTTGGATCATTTTTGCACTCTCCTCACAATCAAATATTCTATGCATATAAAGGTGATTATTTTTGTTGGGGTGTTAGGAGGCATGCTGTTTATATATGTCTGACATGAACGGGTTGAAATATGTTATGTTTTGTGTTTTCACCTTTGTCCCAGTTTGACAGAGAGGTGCCAAGATGGTAGCTGCCTTTTGTGGGTAGGGTTGAGGAGTTATGCTATGTACATATATGGCAATGGCATCTTGAAATATGTAAGAGTGTGGACATTTGCGCCTTCATTTTCATACCAAGCTTATACCTGAGGGGGATACACAGAAAGTGACTTTTTTGGGGGGGGGGGATAGCTATGCCGTTGTTATTCATAGATATGACCGATGTATCCTTGTAAATGTTTGTCATCTCATTTTATTTTGAATTGCTATATTGGCAGGTTGAGTATTAAGCCTGGGATAAAAATTATTCCTTCCCTAAAATAAAATAAAAAATAAGACTAAATTTCTTTCCTCAGAATATTCGTTTGGGCCATAATTGGATCAAAATGTTGGAAAAAAGCTCTAAAATGCACCTCAGATCAGTTACAGCTCTCATGGTTTCTGGTGCCCTAGCAGTCCTCAGACTCCCAGCTTAATGCATTTGGTTCTCCAAGTGCAGCCTTGGTCACTTAGGGTTTAAATAAAACATGCAGAAAAAAAGCAAAATTGAAGAGTAACACTGCATTTCTTGCCTTAGTCAGGATTATTATTCAAACCATCATTGGATGAAAATGTTAAAACAAACAAAAAAAAACTTTGAAATGTACCTCTGAGCATCTAAAACCCCATGGCATACTGGGATCTAGTAGCCCCAAATCCCAAGCTTAATGCAATTATTTCCTCCACAGTTATCAGGGTGCAGACTTGTCTAGTTAGAATGTTTTGAATAAATGAATGCAGGAAAAAAACTGAAAGAACAAGAAAACTATGAGAAAAAGAAGAAAGTAGTAATCTGGGTGGTGTATCTAAGCCATGGTGATGTGCCAGGGGTGAGGTGTGGGGCACCGTGAAGCTCACCAATTCAGGTAAGGCTGACCCTCCCTGGGTTTGATTTCCAAACGCTAAACATACCACTCAACTTATTCATGCCTGTAGTGCCTTTTTGTATACTTCCATTTAACACCTGACTGTTTCTGAAGCTGGTTCCTCTAACTCAGTGACGTAACAGTTAATAATAGGCAAGGAGCAAGTAGCAAGTACAAAACACAATAAAACTGTTAATCTATGATATCCTGAAGTGGATAGATTAATCACTGCTTGCCACTTCCTGTTCATATATTTTTGTAATTGAGGGAGCTACATGTTACTGAGGGTCACGATGGTAAATGTCATGGTAGGAGACAGAGAAGTATATTGTCACTGTCTGAGTATACTGCACTATGGCTGGGATTCAGAAATGTTGCCAGCAGAGATAAACCCTCTTTACCAATAGTGGTAGCCATTTGCAGTTCAGAGGTAGCCCTACCACTGTGCTTTACCTAGATGAGGTGCGTTATCAAAGTATGAATGTGAGCTGTCTGTCTGGCCTACTGTAAATGTAAATGAGGCATTCTGGGGGAGAGGCATATGGTAATGAGTCATGTGCGCACCTCTAGAAATGTCTGTGGTAAGTAATTTATGCTGCTGTGCGATTGTTTATTAACATGGTCAAAAGCTTGCATTCACCCATTACTTTCAGTGGGTGAGATCATGTTAGAACTAACTACTGTTGAATTTAGTGGACAGGTAGTGTTGTTGTATGTGTGTGCATGTGGGAATGAGTGTGGCTGCATTTGTGAGGAAGTGCAAAGGTATGACTAGTCTCAAATGAGTAAATGAGAATATGTGTGTGCGTGTGTGTGTGTGTGTGTGTGTGTGTGTGTGTGTGTGTGTGTGTGTGTGTGTGTGTGTGTGTGTGTGTGTATCTGCCTGGGTGGTTGCAGTAGAGGAGTTACTTAGAAAACAGGTAGGGTAGTTGTGTGTGTGAGTATAGGTGAGTGTGTGCACTATTGGTGTTGGGTGAAGGGGCTATGCTTAATGTGCCAGTTAGTCTATAAGCACGAACATGTGTGTGTGTATGATGGAGAGATTCTGTACCTCTTAACTCCGCCTGGACTACCGAGGACTTTCTGCAATATGGGGGAGGGGTAACAGTAGACACCAAGAATACTGTTTAAATATTACTTTAACTATTTAAAAATTTAATGGAACATAAAATTTTGCAGCAAGAAATTACAAATTAGTACTACAACGTACGAAGCTCAAATGTCTGGCATTATTGACTGACTGTAATTGTCCAGGAGAAGGTACAGGCCAGTTGAAGAGGCAAAATCATATACATTTTGTGACAACAGGGGCATCTGATAGTTACAATGATTTCAAGCATGTGTGCATGTGTGTGTGTGTTTACGGATATGTGTTTGTGTATTAGGGAGTGAATGAGGGGGTTTCTGTGCCAACGTGATGCACAAACCTCTGGCAGTGATTAATGCAGCAATGTGCTGGTTAGCATTTGGGCTAATCACTGAGCAATTTAGAGACATGAATGTTATGTGATAATGAGGTCTTTCCTTATTGCACCTAATATGTTTCTGAACCACTCTTTCTGTGATCATGTTAAAGGACTCTTATTGCTGCAGCTTACTACTCACAGCTGTTCCATCTCTAAGTTCTAGCTTATACAGAGATATCACTAGCTGACTGCCAATAATTATGATGTGCAATCTTTCCATATATGCATGAATATTTCCAAAGTGATTGCAAACTATTGCATGGCTAACCCTAACAATGCCCCTTAACCCTAACCCTACATCTTATTTTATGGCAAACCCTTTCTGTAACACTGCCACTGTTCAGACAAATGATGTCTGAAGGTAGTGAGAGGGTTAATTGATTGCAAGAAGAAATTAGTTGTTTTTCCTTTTGCAATCTGTTGTTTTAGGTTTTCAGAGCTTTGATCGATCACTTGTGGTTTGATCTTTCAGCATTTTGGTCAATCAACACAGATCTGTACACACACACACACACACACACACACACACACACACACACACACACACACACACACACACACACACACACAATATCTTACTGCCTTTACCTTTTTATGTAATCTAGCTAAGCAAGTTATACAAAAGCACAAAATCAATTATTTCAAACACAAATGATTTTATCTGCTAGACAAACCCAAACACTTCTGGCAGGGAGTAAATCTTCTCACAGGACAAAAATCCACAGATCCCACCTCCTGCCTTATCAGCATCCAGAATTCTCAAGGCCAATTCTCAACCTTTGACTTTCTCAAGGAATTCAGACACTTCCCTGGTACTGCAACCTCTATCACCCCAATTCACCCAGACACCCTACTTTATCCCCCTCTTCTGTTTTAAGGAAATTACTACAAAGACGTTGACCCCCTACTAGAAAAAATGCCCATAGATGCGTACCCTGGTAGAGACAATCTAATCCCTTAGTTCGTATCATTCTGCAAATATTTCCTTACCACACCTCTTCCCCATACTTATAACTCCTGCTTAATTAAAAACACAACACAGACATATGGAAAATGTACAGCTGTATAAGTAAACTTACCATAACAGTAAATGCTCAAATAATCACTGCTGTAGTAGCCCTAGCTATATGGGTTATATCCTGCACAAGATATAACAGCCGGACAGTTTCTAAAGCTTCAGGGCACCTTCCACACTCCAAAACCATCAGTCAGCTCGAGCTGAGCTAAATAAGGAGACAGGTTTGGGCATCAAATCCTTCAGGGCTTTCCTGTCACCAAAGATTACACTGATCTGAGGATGCTGAGGATCAACATTCAGCTTGTATTGCTCCTTTGCTAGGCAGATAAGTTCCCTTTGGGAAAAACAAAAATTCCATTAAAATTATTTGCTTGTATCCGCAGTGGTGGTGCTGCGGTAGTGTTGTCGCCTCACAGTAAGATGCTGTCCAGTTCGACTCTCAGCTAGAGCGTCTTCTGCGTGGAGACATGCATGAATGGGCGTACCTTCGTTGAAGGTTGTGCATCAGGGCTGGCAACTCGGTACGTAAAAATCAACTGCCAATCATTAGCGGACCGGAGTTCCGCTGTGGCGACCCCTAACCCGGAAAAGCCGAAAGACACAACAACAACAACTTTCCTGTGAAAGAAAGCTATTTTAAAGAGTTTGTGCTTTTACAAACAGTCACAAGACTGTATTGTACTTTTAATTGAGAGTGTTTTTTTTTCCTGTCATTTTAAAAGTTGTTTAAAGTAATTGAAAAGCATGTTTCTGTGGAAAAATGTGTTTATTTTGCTTTTTGGGGCTGATTAAGTGTTTAAGGTGCTTTTTACTGTATTTTTATGTGAAAAAGTAATGTTTAAAAACTTATATTTTACCAGCTTTTCTTGCTTGTTTTACCCAGGAAAGAGGCACCATTTTTGACTTGACCATGGGAAAAACTGCTGGTCCCAAGGTCGAGCCTTCTTACAGCCACAAAAAGAAAAAGTGAGCAAACAGCCTTTGCCACTACAGCAGGCAAGTAATTTGCATCAGCTGCAGGTGTATGATTCTGCTGTGACCATAGCTTGCTCCTCAGACCATTCATCTTTTACCCAGGATCCTTCTGGTGCAGAACCTACAGCTAGTACCCCTCACTGTGCGGGGGAGAGACATTCCTGTCTGTTATGGGAGAGGGAACAGGGAAGACTTCCTTTCTTTGTCAGAATGTTGCGCCCATTCCTTCTCCATTCTTGCACCCAAACTATAGCAATCCCTCCCTGCCTCACGTAAAAGAAGTCTATTCTTTCCTTACTTTCAGAACACAACTCAAAAGATACCTCCATCAAAAATCTGACTGCAAGTTCTTTTCCACTGGGCACATCATATAACTCCGTCCGATAAACCATTACTTTTACTTTGACCCTGTGCTGTCACTTGCTGCTTCAAACTCATATTTATTACTAAAATTAATCTGCATTTGTTTTTCTACTCTGTTAATAATATTTGTATATTGTTTCAATTACCTTTTGTATTCCCTATCTTCTGTGATTACTCCATATTAATAAATTTATTTCATTTTCTGTGAATTTCTTAGCCCAGGCTGTGCCTGCAAATGGTCTGTTGTGATCAGTGTACTATCCTGGTAAGCTAACTAACTAACTAACTAAATATATGAGAGTGTGTGTGTGTGTGTGTGTGTGTGTGTGTGTGTGTGTGTGTCTAATATTTATA
The DNA here is from genome assembly GCF_019279795.1 of Protopterus annectens. Lineage (NCBI taxonomy): Eukaryota > Metazoa > Chordata > Ceratodontiformes > Protopteridae > Protopterus > Protopterus annectens. Next base: position 446,062,411 of record NC_056736.1, on the reverse strand, counting down.
CAAGTTATGCATATATATATATATATATATATATATATATATATATATAGAAAGAAAGAAAAAAGTGAAGCCTATTGTTAATAATGTCTTAAGGAGATATTCCTTGATTGTTTAAATTGAAGGTAGTCATTAGTGAAGGAATCAAAGTCTGACAATTATGTTTTGTCTAGTAATACTTTGTTCCAAAACATGGGATTGGGGTTAAATGCAGTAAAAAAAATATATATATGCAACATCAAAGAATAAGCTGTAGTCAGGAACATATGAGGAGTAGAAATCGAAAGAGTATCTTCCTGATCAAATATACAAAGGTCCTGATTCTAAAAGGCTTGCTGTCAGTGTAACTGACCACTTACACAGAGAAAATGCTGAGAGTAGATATTTTTGGTTCCCATAGTTAGAGTGTTTATAGATACACCTAAGTAAGTCACTAACTCTGAGAGCAGGTCTTTCGGAATCAGGACAAACTTAGACTGAGAGACTGAAACTGTGTCTTTTGTAATCTGGCTTCAGATTTTGAAAGTAAAATAATGTTCTTGATTGTAATGATAAGATCAGGCAGCTGCATAAGTTACGTCAGCAGTAGTAACAATATTAATAAAAAATTACACAGGATAACAAAGAAGTTCAAAAGATCATCTGTGTAACAAGTTATATGACAACAGTTAATTGTATTACAATTTATAATATATCTCTTTCCTTCCCTCTGTGACACTCCAACACTATGCCTACTACTCATTTGACCTCCAGTGCCTACTCACAGATTTCTACTCCACTGTTTAACTTGTGTTACTACAATTTTTTTAAATTCAGCTCCCTACAACACTGTCTACTTTTTTGTATTATGTTACTTACTTACTGTATTACCTGCACAACAACACTGGCTAATCTTGGTTACTATAATATTAACTGTATGTACTAACTGTCCTATTTTGCTTTTCAAACTCTCACTACTAAATATTGTTAATATTGTTAATATGTTTACTATTGTAAATTTGTGGAGCTTTTCTCCCCGGGCCTCCGTTGAAAAAGGACACCTGCTGTCCAGTCAGAATATGCCGGTAAACAAAAGTCAAATAAATAAAAAATAAATAAAAATATATGTAAAAGGGAAACAGTAACTGAATGCTGATATTTAGAATAGCAAAAGAGCATTTTTGATGACATAGAAATGGCAAAGGAGGAAAAATGAAATTCTCTTCAAGAAATAAATGTAAATGGAGACTTAACTGAGGATGAAAGAACATCACATGAAGCATAAACACTTTCAAATAATTTTTGTTGTGTTAGTGATGGCTGAGGTAGGATATGGTAACAAATTAGCAAAAAATTTCAGAAAGGTAGATAATAATGCTAAAAAATGCAGGGAGCGTAGGCCACTCCATGGCATACAGGTATAAAACCCTGAATACTTAAAAGATCACCCTATTTCAAATAATGGCTCAAGTGACTGTAAGAGCTGGGAGATGAGGATGGGGCCACAGTGCCCGGGTCTTTTGAGCCCACACTGCCATATGCAATCTTACTGTGAGCTAAGGGAGAGTCTTCAGAGGACAGCTATAGTGGAGCTCAGAAGATCTCCCACAAGGTAGAGGGAAGTGCTCAAACAGGTGAGAGGGTAGGCCACAACACAAGACCAGAAAGGTTGGTTCATTTCCTACCACCTGACTTTTGCCATGAATGACTAAGATCATTGCAGATCCCTGGTCAGGAACAAATGTGTCATAGGGTTCTCAAATACCAGAAGAATCTGCTCTCATAACCAGGAGAAAAAATAGGCTGATTGGGTGCAGGCAGAGGATTTCACTCTACAGGGGTGCAACAAAAACAAAAAATGCAAGGACCATAGGAAACTTGTGAATTGTAGGCAATGATGACAACAGGGAACCTGATGTATGAGAGGTAATGTTAACCTGGACAAGTGAAAGCAGGAGCAGGAACATGGTTAACATAGATTTTAAGGATTTCCAAGAATGATACAAAGGCAGGATAATGCTGGAGGAAGTGAGAATAGGAGAAATGAGATAATGCAATGGTGGGATGAGGAAATACAACTTATTCCACAAAGATGTAAGGGGATGGAGGTAGCTGGCAGCTACACTTTATATAAAGGATACTGGTTGCTTCAGTGAAGAATGATGACTTATTGAAGTGCAGAATAGGAGCATGGAGGTATGTACAGGATAATTTTAGGGGAATATTGTAATATTGCTGAAGTAGACTGAAGCTTTTCAGCCTCAGTTATAGGGATGGAGGGAAACTTCTACAGATGCCGTTTTGTGCCCTGAAGGATTTGTACAACAGGTACAAGAAAATGTAATAGCAAACACAAGATAAGACATAACCTGCATCTCTGAAGCAGCTACATTTGTTCTCCTTAAGTAGATAGAAATGAAGAGAATTCTTGAATAATGTAAGCTTATCAATATCTTATCTAGCAGGCAGGGGCTAGTTTGGAAAAGTATCGTCTTTAGGAAGGGCTTGACATTTGAAGAGAATTAGAATTTCAGAGGGAGTAGGAGGGGTTTTTCATACTCAGTTTATTAAAGTGAGTGACGGGACCTTTGATGCAGAAGTTTAAAAGTAAGTGTGCTGAGTAGGAGGGTAATCCTGGCACCCATAAGTAGCCATTTACATTTGCTTAGTGTAACACAATGGTGTTCATATTTGCTGGAAAGATGAATGAATCTTAGTATTTGGTTTTCAGAAGATTGTAGCTGTGTGGTATTATGTGAGGAACCAAGGGCTATAATCGGTAGACTGCATTCTAGTCTGGGAAATAGTACATTAATGGCTATGAATCATCTGTCTTCAACATTAGAACATATGACATTTTATAGCATATTCTTAGCTGAGCTATCACATTTTGAATTTGGAGATTTTGTGTATTTGTGAAAGGTGAGGTGGTAGCCAAAAAGAAGGCCTAGATACTTTTGTTCATAGACATGAGAGAATCCCTAATGGATCAGAAATATTACTTTGAGGGTGATTCAGGTTTTGCTGAATTCAATATAGAATCACAGAACGTTTTTGAGCATTAACAGTGAGTTTATTATTATGGAGCCAATTCCAGATGGCAATGAATTACTCTGAAGTTCTGTTTTCAAACAGGTAGGGTTTGTGTTGTCTCTAGTGAGAATGATTCTGTCTGTGCATAGCTCACAGTTTTTATGAGGGAGGTTCCAGGGAAGATTGTTTAGGAAAAGAGAAAAGAGAAGAGGACCAAGTACAGAAAAGAATAGCCTATGGAAGGTAATAGAGCAAAGACTAAAGGGTGAGGTCTGGGGAGCAGTAACAGGAAAGGAAAGGTCATAACATGCACTCAGACAGATAGATGAGAAAGAAATCAGAAAGACGACAGCCATAGAGATGAAAATGATCAATGTACAGATGGAAAGGGTATGAGATAAAGAATGAAACAAAGGGAAAGAGTGTTCTTTACTTCCCTAGGAGAAAGAAGGCAGACAGTGAAGAAATGAGCAAGCAAAGCAATGTTAGATATTCAAGGAGGAAGGAGAACATCCAGGGATTCTGAGCACATTGTTGACTCTACCTTCATTAACTAAATATGAGGCACAGAGTTAATGCATGGGAAGGGGGAAAGAAGGAGGAAGCAGACTGCTAGACTCTTCACCAAGACGGCTTAGAAAAGTAGCAACATGGACTCAAGGAGGATAAGGCACAGGAAACAGATGAGATAGCAGGGGGTTAGCAAATTGCAAATTGTATTTGTTTTGTCTTGCCAGTTTTAGCTGGCTTTGGGTTGTTGTGCTCTATGGAGTCTTTGTTACGCTACAAAGCTCATTTGTTTTGAGAATGACACACCCTTTTTGTTTGACCACACCCTCTCACTTCTATTTTAATTTGTGATCTTCATATTTGCTAATTATGTTATTGCCTTCCGTTTTTTACAGTAGTCTGTTTGAAAGCATCAATATTTTAAACTGTAGACATACTTTATTTTGGTATTACATATTCTTTTTTAATTAACCTATTTTTGATCCCCTCACTTGTATTCCATTGGTATCTCTGATGTCTGCCCAGTCCTCAGATAATTCCTGCTGTGATCCTACAACTGAGCCCTCCCTCTGCATGGAGAAAATGACCTCACACTGTTTATTCTCTTAGACTACTTTATTCTTCCTCCTATGTACATTCTTAAAGTCCTGGGTGGAGTGGCCAAATCCTGCCATAACCCCATAGGCAGGCTCTCCCGCTGATGGGAGAAAATACCCTTCAGGCCTTTAGTATGTAAGACTGACCCACACCAAATATGCAGCTCTAGAGATATTATAGGAAGGAATCCCTCACTGGGTGGACCTAGGATGGCTGGTGCATCACCACTCACATTATTCCACTCATGCCTCCCCACTATCCTTCATAAGATAGCCTGCCTAGAAATCAGGAACACATGTCCCAGTCTGTACCTGGGCATACTCCTGGCTACTGGCAGATCCCTTCCACCCCCAGGATAGGCATAACCACCCTCCCCATCAAAGTGCCAAGTACCCAAGCCACTAACCAAACACAGGTCATCCGAGCTATAGTCAGGGCTTTATCCAGCTACTTCACAGGCATGGCTCAGCTTCTAAGACACTGCCATTTGTACAATGCTCCTGCACTGATGACACCTTTACCAGTAGACTCCACAGACTGGATGTCTACACGTCAGGAGTTTCTAGTGTCCTTGGACCTAATGTAATGCAGCAGGCATCTCAAAGCTCCTTCTGAACAATGTCACCACCACAGTGATCCGTAAATCACTTATTTCACAACAAGGGTGCATGTTCTGTTGAAGAGCTCAATAATGCAGATTTGGTCACAGTTATCCACTTCTCAGCCACTATGTTTTTTTTCATGGTCTTAATTGGTTCTGAGTTATTATGTCACTGCCTTTCTAATTTTTGCAAAACAGACTGTGTGTTCCATTTAGAAGTGTTATACACTAGGAGGACTATTTAATCTCATTTTTAAACTGTTAAAATGACACTGTGGTACAATGTGTGCTCACTGAGTCGGTCCTTCAATATACCTGCATGTTTGCTTGTTTTATTCTTTTTACTCCAGATAAGCCTACTCTGTTCCAAACATAGATCCTCAAGACATTATCATCTAAGTTGGAGTTCTAAATGTTATTGGTGAACTACCCAATGCAGTTTTCAGATGTTTAGCTTGTACATCTCTTCTGAGAATTTATGACATTGATTTCTGTGCCAGAGTTCCTTTCTTACAGTACTATATGCTGAATTATCACTTTGTCTGTTTTGGAATGCTGCAGCTTTGTAAGTTAAGCTTTTTTTTCATTGTTCTGATACTAGCTTGCTCTTTATTGACATCTGCAAGGTCTTATGTCCTCACTATCTATTGTTTTCAGTTAGACAGGTTATGTTCACAGTCTCTTTTTGAGTGATCTCCAGTTAAAAGCAGTTTGGGTGAAGCCTAGCTTGGGGGTGCAGATGGATAAAGCTCAGGCTGTGACTTAGGCACTCAGGTTCATGTACTGGTTGAAGATTGGCTGTAGTTGTAGAACAGTGTGCTATGTTTTGTTGTCTATACTTTATCAGCCACTGTAGTTGAAGGAAGTTTCCAGGGCGGGGAGTGGTATTAAGCTAATTGTACCTAGCATGTGTCACAAGTAAGATGTAAAATATGCATACAGAAGCAGCTATGCTGGGTGTACAATAAATTATTTGTTAAACTGCCATCGTGCCTTCACTTGTTATTCAACATGGTATCAGAAGTGGGATTCAAAGTCATTTAAATCTCACAAAGTGTAACAAAGTGTTAAAAAATGTTTCAGCCCTTTCAAAGTGCAACAAAATGTCCGAAGTTGTACAAACCTCTTCAAATTGCAACAAATGTACATAATAAGTTGCATAAGCATCTCCATGTTGCAATGAATGTCTAAAGCGCTACAGTACTTGCATTTACTTTTATGGGATATCAAGCAAATTTCGTAAACTGAAAAGTGTATAAGGTGTTTGCATTTACTTTAATGGTATGTCAGATGGATTTTGCAGACCTGAACCTTTGGTGTTCGATGGCAGTGTTGCAGAGAATTGGCATGTATTTGCAGAAAAGAGGAAAATCCCAGGATGCAAAAAACTCCCTTACCAGCGTCAGTAAGAAGCTGAGATCCCTCATAAAATCCTCCAAAGCTAGTTACGAAAATAAAATTGCCAAAGATTCCAAAGACAACCACAAGGCATTCTATAGTTATGCCAAAAATCTAAATGACAATGCTCAGATCTGCTCTGAGCTACGACAGAATGTCATTAAATATACTGATCCCAAGGATATTGCCAATATCCTGGCAGATTGATTTAGTGCCAACTTCACCCCCCTCTCACCTCCTAAAGGGCCCATCTCAATACCAAAATATTGCCAAATTCCGGTAATCACTGCCACACAGGTAGAAACCGTACTCTCCAAAGCTAAGAATACAGCATCCATGGGACCAGATGGCATCCTGGGCTGTGTACTACATGAACTACAAAATGAACTGGCTTCTCACCTAAGTGTCATGTTTAATCATAGCCTCAACTCAGGCTTCGTGCCCACTGAGTGGTGCACAGTTACAGTTATCCCACTCCACAAGGAGGGATATATTTTGGATCCCAGGAACTACCATCCCATCAATCTGGCAAGCCTGATCTGCAAGTGCATGGAATGCATTATCATGGAACTTATAAACAAAGACATTGGCAACCTTCTAACACTGGACCCTACCCAGTTTGGGTTTGTGAAGGGCCGATCTTGTCTTCTGAACCTGATTGACTTCTTTGAATCAGTCTCCAGAGCTGTGGATGAGGGTAAGGTGGTCCACACAGTGTATCTGGACTTTGCCAAGGCCTTTGACATCATCCCCCACTCTGGAATCATAGATAAACTTACTAAGCTGGGCATAAATCCCTACATCACTCGATGGGTTGCCAACTGGCTTACTGACAGAACCCAGACTGTAAATGTAGCCGACTCCAAATCCAGCTCCAGGCAAGTGACAAGTGGAATACCTCAGGGTTCAGTCCTGGGACCACTCTTGCTTGGCATCTACTTCTCTGAAGTACAGGCCAACACTAAGGGACTCTGGTTAACAACGTTCGCAGATGACTGCAAACTGGGAGCCATTATTGAATCCCCAAATTATATGGATATTCTACAAAAGGGCCTTACAGAAACAGATGCTTGGTGCCAGAGCCATGAGCTCAAGCTTAATGCCAAGAAATTTATAGTTATCCCCTTTGGGAAAAACCATGTACCTATGAATTACCACATAGGTGACAGTACACTAAACACCGAAAGTGTGATGAGAGACATAGGGACACAGGTGGACAGTGGTCTCGCCTTTGATAACCACATCACCACAACAGTCCGGAAATCCTTCTATGTGGTATACCTCATCACTATGGGCTTTTCATCCAGAAAAAAGGAGGTCATTGTCCCACTGTACTTATCCCTCATTAGACCCATTATAGAGTACAACGGACCATTTGGTATGTACCTCACAAGACATCTGGAACAGCTGGAAAGGCTGCAGAAATTCCTCACAAAAAGAATCACAGGCCTAAAGCAGATGCCCTATGCTGACCATCTAAAAAAACTCTAGCTATACTCTGTGCATGTCGTCTACTCAGAGGCGATCTCTGCTTAACATACAAGGCCATGTCAAACCCTGAGCTGTTGGACATGCTCGCTTAAAGAAATCTCAATTCCTCAGAGCCACACGCTCCAGGGATCTAAACCTTGTCATCACAATGAACAAAACATGCTGGAGGGATAGGTTCCTGACCCAGAGACTCCCCATACTCTGGAATAGACTGCCCATACATGTCAAGCAGAGCACCTCCTTGGCCCTCTTCAAAAGGAACCTTGACGATTGGATGGGAGATAGGAAATTCACTCCGGGGATCACGTCAGTCGCCCTGCTAGACAGGGGTCCAGGGAAGTAAAGAACCTATGGAGTCAAAATACTCTCCAGCTTTTACTTTTGCATAAGATTTTCCTGACATGACATTGTATTTCGATTCGGTATCCACTTTGAGCTCCATTGGTTTCCCATTAATTTCTACAGTGCTAGACAGGGGTCCAGGGAAGTAAATATTGAGGGAAGAAATATCCAAGGAATTCTTATGGCTAGGGTTGTATAGGCCCTAGGGCTGATAGCCTAATACCAACCTATGAAGAAGAATATGATATTTTCATAGTGACTGCACATTCTGATAAAGACTCACGCACACAAGCATTTATACTTCTCAGTTTAGCTGGCTCAGATGCCATTGAGTGAGAATGTTCTTTTGTATATGCACCTGCTGTTTATGTGGGAGAGGAAAAAAACTGCTGTATTATTGCTCAAGCAGAAATGTGGGAAGATCCAGACTATTTAAAATGTAAATTCAGAGAACTGTGTAACCCTCAGACAAATATAACAATGGAAAACCTTAAATTTAACACGAAATCAAAAGCATGGTGAAACTATTGAAGCATATGTTACTGATTTATGCAATAAAGCAAAAACATGTAAATTTGGGGACTTGCAAGATGATTTAAAAAAAGACGGTCTTGTGTGTGGTATAAATAATGATACAGTGAGGAAAATTCAGCTGTGTGATAGTGAATTAACACTGAGCAAAGCTACTGAAGTTTGCCAGACATGAGCTCACAGAAAAACATACAAATATGCTTGCTGTAACTGCTACTGCAAATGTTAACAGTGTGCAACAGAAATTTAAGACCACAAAGCCTCATAAGTGTAAACCAAAAAGTTTTACCTCATTAACTCCCATTGTTAATTGTCGCAATTGTGGGAGCGGTCATGAATCCAAATGAGAAAGGTGTTTAGCTTATGGTCAGCAGTGTCACAAATGCAAAAAGTAGAATCATTTCAAAAAGTTTTGCAAAACAGCACTGGCTAATAGTAAGATTATTCCGAAGCAAGCAGTAAATCAAATCAAGATTGTGACAAGCTCGAAGGGCAGTGATGAATCTTTCTATGTTGATGGTGTTTTTGTGGTTGGTGTACGAGTTAACACAGTAAATTCATGCATGTAAGCAAAGAGTGAAATATTCTGTACCATGCAAATTACTGGGAAAAGAATAAAGCTCAAAGTGAACACCAGATCCAAATGCAATGCCATGTCAGTAAAAGCTTATGCAAGTAAAAGCTGGAGAGTATTTTGACTCCACTAAGTGAACAAAGTTGGTTGCTTATGGTGGTAAAAAAATGCAGATGGATTGCACCGTAGTCCTTTCTTGCCTTTTTGCAGGCAACAGTTATGACTTGCAATTCTATGTAGTTTGCAGAGATATACAGTCATTACTAGGCCTCAAAGACAGTCTACGTATGGGTTTGATTTTGCTCAGTAAAGAAGATCATCATTTAAATATGAATGGAAATGGCACTTTTTCACAACATATTTTCAAAGAGTATGCTGATCTCTTCACAGATAAACTTGCTAAGGTTCCACTTACATATTCCATGAAGCTGAGCCATGAGGTAAACCCAGTTGTTTGACCAGCACGTTGGATTCCAGTAGCAATGCAGAGTAAAGTTAAAGCAGAATTAGACGGAATAGTAAATTCTGGTGTTCTCACTCCTGTGTCAGAAACTATTGAATGGGTATTGTTTATGGTAGTAGCCCATAAGAAAAGCTCACATGATATTCAAATATGTATTGGTCCTCGTGACTTAAAAAAAAGCTCTTAAACGTCCGCATAACCCAATGTATACTGTTGAGGAGGTAGCAGCATTAATGCCAAATTCCACTGTTTTTTCAGTTCTAAATGCTAAGAACTCCTTTTAGCAAAATTCGTTGGATCACAAATTGTCTTTATTAATGATTTTCAGCACACCATTTGAGAGATATAGATTTCTGAGGATGTGTCATGGAACAAACATTTGCTGGATATCCTTGGGCCATTATTGCTGATGACATTACCGTTGGAGGCAATGGAGAAAAAGAACATAACAGAAACCTCAGGAAAGTTCTAGATTGTGCACGTCAGGTCAACCTCAGACTAAATCCTTTGAAAGGGCAATTCAAATTGAAAGGAGTTGCCTATGTTGGTCACATGTTCACAAGTTCAGGCCTTCAACCTGATCCATCGAAGGTAACAGCAATCAATGAAATGCCAGTTTTGTAGAATGTTTCATCTGTACAGCGTTTCCTGGGTATGATTAACTATTTAGGAATGTTCATTCCTAACCTTAGTGAGCTTTCTGCACCATTACGGGAGCTCAAATGCAAAGATATAAAATGGTCTTGGTATGATCAGCATCAAGAAGCATTTGATACTTTGAAAAAGAGAATTTCCAGTCTGCCTACACTGAGATACTATGATGTTCATAAATCTGAGACTCACTTGTGATGCTTTAGAATATAGTCTTGGGACAACATGTCTTCAGGAAGGCATTCCAGTTGCATATGCATCTTGTACTTTGATTCCAATAGAAATGCACTATGCACAAATAGAAAAAGAGCTTCTTGCAGCTGTGTTTGCATGTTCCCAATTCAATGACCATATATACAGAAGACAAATTCAGATATAAACAGATCATCAGCCATTGGTAATGATTTTGAACAAACCAATACATACCGTTCCAGCAAGACTGCAATGTATTATGTTAAAATTGCAAAAATACAACCTTAGTATTGTCTACAACAGGGGTTCCCAAAGTGTGCGCAGCGGCACCCTGGGGAGCCACGGCTTCCTCACAGGGGCACTGCCAATTAATAACCTTAGCTGCAAAATAAACCACGAACAGTTCACGGTTTATTTTGCAGCTAAGCTTATTAGTTCACGGCAAATTAAGTCTAGACCTACACTGTACCTTTTTAGCAGAACTGGCATCAAGTATAGCAGCAGTCCCCAACCACCCGGCCGTGGACCAGTACCGGGCCGTGGAACACTCGGAACCGGGCTGTCAGGTAAGTGAATACCTGTATGAGTGTGTGTGTGTGTGTGTGTGTGTGTGTGTGTGTGTGTCTGTCTGCGTGTGTGAGTGAATGCATGCAAAAAAGCAAAAGAGTCCATGTGTGTGAGAGAGATCGGGAGAGTGAGAGTGATGTGTGAATAAATGTAGGAATGAATGAAGAAGTGGCCGTGTGTGTGTGTGTGTGTGTGTGTGTGTGTGTGTGTGTGTGTGTGTGTGTGTGTGCACGTGTGTGTGTCTGTGTGCATGTGTGTGTGTGTGTGTGTGTGTGTGTGTGTGTGCGTGTGTGTGTGTGTGTGTGTGTGTGTATGTGTGTGTGTGTGAGATCGGGAGAGAGAGCGATGTGTGAATGTATGCAAGAATGAATGAAGAAGTGGCTGTGTGTGTGTGTGAGATCGGGAGAGTGAGAGCGATGTGTGAGTGAATGCAGGTATGAATGAAGAAGTGGCTGCTTGTGTATGTCTGAGATCGGGAGAGTGAGAGCAATGTGTGAATGAATGCAGGTATGAATGAGGAAGTGACTGTGTGTGTGTACGTGTGAGATTTGAAGAATGAGAGGGATGTATGAATGAATGCATAAGTGTGTGTGTGGCATGTGGGTGTGAGATCGGGAGAGTGAGTGTGATGTATGTATGAATGAATGCAGGTAAGAATGAGGGAGTGACTATGACTGTGTGAGAGACTGGAAAAGAGTGAGAGCGATGTGTGTGAGTGAATGCGTGCATGAATGCAAAAGAGACTGTGTGTGTGTGTGTGTGTGTGTGTGTGTGTGTGTGTGTGTGTGTGTGTGTGTGTGTGTGTGTGCGTGTGATTGGGAGAATAAGAGGGATGTGTGAGTGAATGCAGGTATGAATGAGGGAGTGACTATGACTGTGTGAGAGATTGGAAAAGAGTGAGAGCGACATGTGTGTGTGTGAATGCGTGCATGAATGCAAAAGAGACTGTGTGTGTGTGTGTGTGTGTGTGTGTGTGTGTGTGTGTGTGTGTGTGGACAAAGCCAAAATAGTGGGGGTACAAAGGCACAAAATAGGGGCACTTTTAAGTACTGCTCTCACAAACTTAGAAATTTGATAGAAATGCAGGTTTTGCATTAGCATGAATTTTCTGAAGGGTATGAAATATGAAACTCATTATTTTCTGACTTCAGCCTCAATGATCTGCCAGTGATTTGCCAGAAAACGACAATTTTATGAGAAAAAGACCAACTATATGAGGCAAAAATCTGGACATTCTGCAAAAATCTATACAGTTGAGAGGTATGCTGGACAGAGCCAAAAATCGGGACAGATTTTAAATATTTCTCTTATAAACTTAAAGTTAATAAGGTTGTCATTAGGTTTGCTTACCTCTCAACCATAGTAGATCAGTGTTATGCTGTTAAGCAGAATGTGCACTTTTCTTTGGTAATTGTCTTTTTATTGTACTTTTGTGCTTTTCTCCCCAGGTGTCCTAGTCCAGTCGGGCAGTTTCGTTAAACAAATGTCAAATAAATAAATGAAATATGCACTTTATGCACACAGCAAGGGGGGGGGGGGTGCCTTGGGAAAACCTGGATTCAGCAAGGGAACCGAGAATTGAAAAAGTTTGTGAACCAGTGGTCTACAAGAAAGGTAAACACATGTATCTCGCAGATGCTTTGTCTCAAGCACTCAGTTGTCATTGCAGCATGGAAATCAGACAGCAGATTTTGAACTTATGGAAGTCAAATGCATTTCATCATCATGCCTTGATGAATTAAGAAACCATACTACTAAAGACCCAATTTCTCAAAGACTGAGTAATGTTATTTACCAAGGATGGCCAGCACATCAGACAAGTTTGCTACTTGAACTTCAGCAGTATTTCCCATACAGAGATAAACACACTGTGGAAGATGGTATCATTATGAAAGGTCCAAAAGTGGTAGTTCCTAAATGATTGCAAAAGGAATTTATAGCAATCCTGCACACAGGTCACCCGGGCACTGAATCAACTAAAAGTAGGACAAGAGGTATTGTGTTTTGGCCCTCAGTGTCCAAAGATATTGAAAGAGAGACACTTTCCTGTTCAGTTTGCACCAGTAGTAAACCACATCAGCAGAAAGAACCTCTTCAACTGCACCCAATCCCAAATTCACCATAGTCCACAGTTGCTGTAGACATTTTCGAATGGAATGGTCAGCACTATCTGGTACTAGTTGACTCATTCTCTGGTTGGTTTAATGTTGACTTACTTTGTAACTTGCCATCTATCGCAGTGATTACAAAATAAAAGAGACATTTCTCAGTTCGTGGAAGTCTGCATAAAGTCATATCAGATACTGGTGCACAATTTACTAGTCAAAATTTTAAAGGATTTGCTAGATCTTGGGATTTCATTCATGTAACCAGTAGTCCAGAATATCCACAAGCTAATGGTTTAGCTGAATGTGCAGTTTGTAATGCAAAACATTTGATGGAAAAGTCCAAATGGGAAGGAGCTGATGTATTTCTTAATTTACTGAATCTTTGAAACATCATCATGACCAGATGCTTGGTTCACCCACTCAAAGACTGATGTCAAGACAAACATGAACAACTCTTCCAATTGACATACGGCTGTTAGTGCTAATCTCAAAGAGCAATGAGGTAGTCAAATCTCAACTATCGAAAAAAACATCATTTGCAAAAGGTATACTATGGCAAAACCAGTAAATCTCTTTGACCACTATTGCAAGATGAGGTTCTCTGAATGCAAACTTTGAAAGGTCATGACTGTGTGGGAATCGTAAAAGGCATTTGTGTTGAACCAAGGTCTTACATAATTCAATCTGAAGGTGTTGACTACAGAAGAAATTGCAGACACATTTTGCATGTCCCAGAGCCAAAGCCACAACAGGCTGTGTGTACTAGTGATTCCAGGTCCTTGACTAAGTCATTAACTGATGAACTTCCAGAAAATGGACAGTCTTGTTTGTATAATTCTGATATAGCAAATTCTGTTTCTGTATCAAATAAATCTCTTGAGGCAGATCCTATTTCTAATTCTACTCAAAATGTGTATGTAACAAGGGCAGGTAGAGTCCGCAAACCTAATCAAAGATATGTGCAGTAAACTGCATTTGTGGCAGCCAATGTTGAATTGTTAATACAATGTCTAATTCTTGAATGTATTTCAGAAAATATCAATGCAGATTTGTGCATGTATTTGCAACAGACACAAAGTAAAGACGGAGGATATAGAACAGTGTGCTATGCTTTGTTGTCTGTACCTTATCAGCCACTGTAGTTGAAGGAAGTTTCCAGGTCGGGGGCCAGTATTAAGCTAACTTTACTGTGCATGCAGAAGCAGCTATATTGGGTGTACAATAAATTATCTATTAAACTGCCATCATAACTTCACTCATCATTCAACAGTGGTGTGAGCGGTGTGACCTTTTGTTAGCGCACCCATACAGAATGAACAGATTTGTTGGCACCCGATCAGTGAACCTGCAGCTGCGCTGTTTATAGGTAGTGGTGTTCCTATCATTGCTCCAACTCTTATCCTGGCTACCTTTCAATGTCCCTTGCATTCCTGACTTAGGTTATCTTTGTGTGTGGTTTGGATATATATATATATATATATATATATATATATATATATATATATATATATATATATATATATATATATATATATATATATATATATATATATATGGCAAATACGCTTACCTTAGATGCAGGCTTCACATTGTCTGGAAAAGGGTGTGGGGCACATTCCCATCCACATCATTACCCACCCACAATTAAGCTTGCATTCATTTTATTAGAGAACATATGACACCAATTACCATCAACTGATATGCTAGCCAAACATGGCCTTCTTGCCACTATGTTACTTGTCTCTTTTCTTCTTGTTCTATATCTTCATTAATTTACTTATACTTAAAAGGCAGGCATTAATTTCAAACCTTTTTACAAACCTGCACCTGTTATCAAGTGAATAAATCCATGATTAGAGTTCATTTATGCAGTTTTACTTGGGTAACTTCTCATGGTAACAAAAATGGGATACATGAGTTTAATCAATACAACTTTGTTCAAAATGGGAATTTTTGATATAAGTCAAATCCGTTTTACTCATAAATATTGGTATTACTAATACAAGACTGAAAAACTGTAGGGGTAAAGAAGTTTTCGACTTAAAGCCAAGATTGACTGATCTTGGAGTTAGTGTATTTAAAGAGGTGTGGGGTGTGGGGGTATAGCCTCCATCACAGAAGGTGCAGTCCCCCTGCTGAAGAAACATTTGCCAGTGTCAATTTAATTTCTGCAGTATCTCTCAGTGTGGTCATTAGTTACTCTGAAAACATGCCACAGTCTTAGATTACTTTACTCATGGTGATCAATAGGTCTTCCCCATGTTGCTGTGTCACCCCTGCAAAAGAAGGTAAATGCTCCAAAGTTCATTTTACTTTACCATATGCATTCATTTAGGGAGTGACAATGAGCAGATCCTTTCTGCAACATTGGTAGCCCAAATAACATTCTCTGTAAATGTCTTTTAACTCTGGGTGCATATACCATAAATATAATCCACTAGATGTTTAGTTTCAGGAGCATGCCCCTTTTATAGAAATAGCAGACAGGCTGAAAAGTAATAGCATAATTACTACTTTAACTGACTCTGTATGTGTGCCTTTTCAAAAACAAAGGACCTGGTACTAGAAAAGGAGAGACAGCACACCTTGTAGCTATCTCCCCAAAAGATATCTGAGCATAACGCTAAATGACCAGTCTATCAATGTCTTATGTGAGGTCATCATAAGCTTAACATTAGTGTTCTCTGCACCCCCAGCCTACCTCTGGTTTGGCCGCTCTAAATATTCCTGATCGAATAACACTGGGGGTGACTGCAGCAGAAGTTCTCATCCCCTCTTATTTTATCCCCAGGTTTTGGCAAGCTCCCCATTATCTTTTTCCTGTTCTCAGTAAAAATGTCCAGCATTTGGATGTGCCACTATCACTTTCCAATCCCGCAGACAAAATTAAAAGGTGTCCCTTCTCACCACACTTACCTCTTTTAAATTTGATTCTCACATCTCTCAAAATGACTGCTATACTCTTTTGTTGTTCTTTCTTCTGAAGAGAAATGTTTTGCTATCGTGAACAACAAAATTAGCCAGTGACCAACCCCTTGGATAATTCCAGAAGCTGAAAAAGAAGCTGGGGTCAAAAAGACACAACAGGCAAATTGCAAAATGCTCTACCTTCAGTTTATGTAGAATTTTTTTATACAATTAAGAATTAGTGCAGAATGACAAGAAAAAAATAAAGTTGTATATTTGAAAGCACGAGCAAGCTACTGGGCAACAAAAGTTTCTGGTGCAGAATCAACAGCACTGCTGGGAGAAAGAGAAAATATATTAATTTCAATATAGCACTCATTAATCAGCAAATCTACACATCTGGTAAGATAGCTGAATTATTTGCCAGTTTCTTTCTGTCAACAATTCTCTTCTGCCCTAATAATAATAATATGCATACCAAGTCCTTGAAAGCATGCTTGTGGTTACTTTAATAGACAGATTCTCCCTCTCTTAAATGCTGCCATGCCATTGTGTAAGAGTTTAGCAGATGGCTTAGAAATCTGCCAAACCACGGAACTCTAGAAATTTAGCTGAGAATTAAATTGGTCATTTGGGATCAGTGCTCTGCCCTGGTTAACAAATTTAAATAAATAAATAAAAAAGGAATGAATGACCTGAACACTGACATTTCTCAATGAGACACATTTATCTCTTTTCCTTGCCAGCATACTATGAATAGATGCGTGACCTCTTGTATCTTTTCTTATTTATAGAATCTGCCACAGTTATTCTAATGCCTCAAAAGGGTCCTACCTCTGAACTTATTTCCTGCAGGCCAGCCTTTCTCTTGGCTCCACACTCTCAGATCGGAAGTGTAGCTCCTAAGCTAACTATCCATACCTCTCAACTGTACAGATTTTGGCATACTATTTTTGGTCCTTTTTTTTTCATAAAATTGTGGTTTTCTGGCAAATTATTGGCAAGTCATTAAAGACTGAAAACAGAAAATAATGACAGACATTTACATTTCAGACTTCATACACTTCAGAAAATTCATGATGAAGCAAAACCTATTTTTCTGTCAATTTTCTAAGTTTGTAAGAGCAATATTTAAAAAATGCCCCTATTTTTAGGCCATTGACCCCCATTATTAATGGCTTTATCTAGATTTCTTGCTCTTAGAAGTTGAGATGTATGTTTATCTCAGTAGCTACTGACTTCTAATTATTAGCCAACATGGCTTCCATCAAGATCACAGCACCCTCACTACTACCACTTTTCTTACCAGTCACATTTTATCAAAGACAGATCAATGCAAACTGACTGGAACAGTCAAAAATCTGGAAAGGTGAGAGCTATGATGGCCTCCTTAAGCTCTATACTCATATATCCCCTATCTATCCTGGACCAACTTTGATGTTGCCCTGAGTAAAAAGTTCCTATTATTTCTCAGGCTGTATATCCATCCATCCTACCATATTCATCTATTCCTGAAGAAATTTTCCCTCTTTTGGAACGTGTCAATTCTTGGTCCTTTATCCACATCCAGCCTACTAGTTACCATGTTTCCAGGCCTTCACCACTGTTGAAATGCTGTTTTCTGTTGTATTCCTCTCATCAAAGTTACTGTACATTTTGGAGGAAAGCATATGGCTATTAGCATTATCCTACAGATATGATGTTTTGGAAGAACTCCTCTGAGATATATTTAAATAAGTTTAGGCAAATGTTTAGAAGGTGTATCTGGCAATCTTCAAGACTGAGAGTAGCTTGGAGAATATTGTATTGACAGAACCTAAAGGCAGGGATGCAATAGGGGTGCCAAAAATCTGTAGTTATCTACAGGTATGTGGGATAGCAAAGATGTTGAGGCTACTAGATGTCCAATATAAGGTGGACTGTGAAAGAATGATAATAGTGGGAAGGGAAGAACTGAATAGTGGTAGGGATCTGATGGAGGTGCTGCTGGAGGGAGATAGAGGGGAAGAATAAGAATACCAATACTACATGACATGCAGAAGGAGGTGATGAAGCTAGGGAAGGACAGGGAGTTATTTGATCAGAAGGATGAAATATTACTCTCAGGCAGAAACAAGAGGGATAAAGAAAGGCAAATATTACTATGGTGGTGGGGGAAGCAGACAAGATAGGACTAAGTACTGGTCACAGATATAAGGGGAGACACTTTGAAAAGCTGGGATAAGGTGAAAGAGGACTTGGACTTAGTGGAAGATTTAGAATGGGAGCATAAAGGAGTAGAGAGGAAAGTGGAAACAAAGACTATTTAGAAGGGAAGGAAAGGTGAACTACCAAAATAACAGAAGAAATTCATATAAGAAGACAGGAAGGGGGGTAAGGAGGGGATTGATATCTAAATGACTGGAAATATGTAGAGATCCAGACTTAGATGTATTAGAAAAGATAAAAAGAGGATGTGTGAGGGGATAACAAATGGGAATACTAGATCAATCCCGGAAACAGATAGTGCTCTTACTGAAATATGCCACTAAAATACAGAAATTTAGAATATTTGGCTGGCATTATCTGCACAGATATAATGTTCCCTGAAGTATCACATAGATGTTGGAGGAGTCACACCAGAGAGAGGGGTTCCTGGATAAACAGTTGAGTGCAATGCCCCAAAAACTCTGGAATGGTGGAATATTAAAGAAAAGACAAGTACTGATATTGGGGTATGATGAGTAGGTTGTAAAAATAATAAGGAATTATTAGCCATGATAGCTCTCACTGAAAAAAAAATCATTAAAAAATGGAAGGACACCACACCCATGGTCCTGGAAATGGAGAAGATAATAAACAAGATACAGCTGGGAGAAAAAGTTGTGGATAGTTGTAGGGAAAATAGGAGATATAAGGCCAAATGGACAATATGAGAACAGAGGGTTAGGTAAAAGAATACAGTTCCATGAAGAGGGCTGATGAGGACAGGTAATAAAAGAAGCAGAAGATGGATAAGGTAAGACAAGAGAATGGAAGAAAAGCAGGAAGAACATTCATAATATGAGAGAGGAGGAGAAACAGAACTTGGACATTCTCCATGGTGCCATCCTGATTCATTTGTTATTTAACACCTTCGTCAGTGCACTTGAAATCAAAATCCTGGGAACTTCTGTGGTGCTGTATGAAAATTACATAGTTATTGGGACTATAAACAGATCTGCTAGTGAAATTAATATTAACATCACCTACTGCTTGGTGAAGTTTTCTCACTGATGTCATAAACATGTCCTTAAAATGAACATCACAAAACTGAGGTCATGCTGATTGGAGCTTCCAGAAGGCTTAGCTATTCTGATGGCCACAGATTGTTCAGTTTCCTCAAGTGAATAATGTCAGGGGAAGTAATTCAAATATTTAGGATCATGGGAGGATGCACATCTTTCCTGCAGCTTGTATACTAACAAGCATCTTTCCAAAGTAAATAAATTATTCATCTACTTAAAGATATGTCACACTTTCTAACTTTTGAGACCAAAACTGTACTTGATAAGTAACTTGTTACCAAATTGGAATATGTACCTGTTGTGGTCTGTAAATGCTTAGGTTATAAATGCTGCAGACTATAAAAAGCATTAAACGTAACTTGCAGATTCATGGTGAGTGCCCCCAAACTGGAACACTTTTGTTTCACCTTGCAAAAAGCTAATGTGATCCATAGTCACCAAAAAGCTGCAATAGATTTTTGATGTTTCATAAGGAGCGGCCTTAGGTCAACTGGTGCCTTAGGTAAAAGGGCACCATGGCACCCCCCACCACACCACACAGTGCCCCCATCCTGGTCTACCTACATCAAATAAATACTGGAAAAGTGCCCCTACAAAAGCGGCGCCCTAGGCGGCCGCCTAGTTGGCCTATGCCTAAGGCCGGCTATGGATACTGCTTAGACTCTATCCCTCATTAGATCATTTACTAAAGACAAAAACATTCAAACATAATCTATGTAGTTTCAGCAGTAACCCCTTCACTTTTTATAGGTTCATAGGTAAGTAATAAGCTAGCTGTCCTTGCAGGCCATTTTAAGCTTAACCAGTTTCATTTTTTATGCTTGAATTAACCTATCCCATTTGATTAGAGACTGGCCTTACTCATCCCAAGGTCAATAATTATATATTACCCCTGATAATAATAGCTGGGATCATACCATAGATAATTTGAGGGGACCCATACATGGAATAAAACATTTAAGAGCTGTCACTGTCTATTAGTAGTACAGGGAGCAGTCCAAGGTTAAATTTTCTGTTTCCCATCCGTAGATCCAAGTTGCTCTTGAATATGGATAAGGATGAGCTTTGTTTTATGTGGATGAGGAGTCTGTTCCAGAACACCTGTGCTTTCTGTGAGATATACCTGCCCCTTTTATTGTCCTAAATCACTACTCATTAGAATGTTCAATTAAAAAAAATTCAGAGTAGATGCCTAAAATGTATAATGAACTGTTATTTCTCAGAAATGTCATGTCTGATGTGATATGCAACTGCTTTTCCCTGACAAGATACCTTGGTTGTAATTTTTTTTACTTGAACATTAGTATGCTGAGTCGGCAATTTTCTTTTTTTATTTGCTAGTTATGCAGCAATTGTGTAACATGCATTTCATGTTACTGTAAAAGTTGTTTTGTGTATAACTTTACTCAGTGTGTAGGCTGGTACTTTTCTCTTATTGCTCATGGTTTACTTTGTTAATGTTTGCTGCCATAATGGGTTGTTGCCAAAAAAGGACCTTATAGGCAGTTCCACTTATCTTACTTATATAAATTAAATTAAAATCATTAAGAACCTGGCCAGAGTTCTGACAACAGTCCTTAGCAGAATTGCTCAATATATCATTAACTAGTAAGGAGATTTCTGAGGACTGTATGTGGGCAGCTATAGTGTTATTGCACAAGGTAGATGCTAAGTATGGTCTGGAGAACTAATGAATGGTGAGTTTGGTGACAGTGGTAAGAAACAGCAAAAAAAAAAAATAGTTATGAAAAGACTGATGAGATTTTTGGAAGATAGCCTCCAGGATATAAGAACAAGAACATGGGTTTACACCCAGAAGATTCTGCTATTTGTATGACTGGTAGAAGTAGAAGGGCAACTGTTTCATGTCACATATTAGCCCTTTGTTTTGTTACTTCACTTGGGGTTGGAGAAAAGTGGTCAAATAGATGGAAATCTGGCTGCAGGGTAAGGCACACAGATTAGCAGTTGAAGGTGCTGTCAAGAGGAAGTGAAGTAAGCAGCGGTATAGTGGAAAAAAGAGATGGAACCGTGACCGCAACTTGGGTAACTTGGGTTTGATTAGAGGACCTGACCCCTGAGGAGTTGACTGAGAAAATAGGGATTGCAGCTTCCTTATAAGCTCAAATACCTCTGAGGGTGTTAGGGTATTCAGTGTAGGTTGACTAGTCCTTAGTGTAAACTGAAGATTGTGGTCCACTATCATGTGTGATAATGTATGAACATTAGGTACTGGTGCTAGACAGTGGGTAGGCCTTAACAAAAAAACATTTTTATAGTTGTCAGGATGGTGCTGCACTAGGATATCCTGAACTCCTGTCCATCCACTTCAAGAACTAAGGAGTTCTTTGCTTGTGGGGCCCGAGTCCATAAAAACACACTCTGGACAGGTGGCAGGGATGTTGGAGTAGAAGATCAAGGAGGGTGCATCAGGGTACAGTTAATGACAGACAGCTATGGGGAGGAAACAAAACAAAATTGGAAAAAAAAAAGGTAGTTGACTGTTGTAGGAGTTGATGTTGGGACCCGTGCCTTTCAATTCATTTATTTCCAATGTCACACATGGCAAGGAAAACCTCAGTGCTGTTGATACAAAAATCAGGGCAACAGTGGGGAATGGAGGTGACTGTCTTAAAGAAGACAGGAGAATAGTTCCATCTTAGGCTGAGAGGTGGTATGTGAAGTTCAATGTGCAGAGAAATACTGCTTGTGGGAACAATAATGCTGTGACCATATACAGATTGGAGAGAGAGTGCAACTTAATCAATAAGAAAAAGATTTTGGTTAGTTTTAATGACAAATGAACCACCAATAACCTAGATAAAAGACAGATGATGAGGACAAAATGATGCCATACTGCATATCCAGGAGCATAAAACCCAGGGACAAAGAAGAGGTTATGGATGAGACATCAGTTGAAATACTACATATAGTTGGGGAGACAGTTTATGGCAAGGGACATAAATTGTAAACAGATACAGAGTTACAAGGAAAAGGAAGACAAATTGGATCTGTTATCAAAGAGGATAGAATAAAATGAGGTGATATAATACGGGTCCAAAAATATTAATGAGAACTGAGAAGAAAAGAGAAAGACAGAGGCAGAGAAAAGAAGAAGAGTTTCAAGCTGTAAGGAAAGCACTTTGATTTGGGAGAATTCTATTTTAGAATGATGGTAGTAGATGACAGAATGATCATATGGATTATGTAATACAGAATAAAATGATGGAATCTCTTCAGAATGGTATGGAATAAATGCATATGAGGTTGGACAGGAGGAGAAAGATAGCTGTAGAATATGAATTAGAATGCATGGGCAGACGAGCTATATCATCAGTATTTTTCTATTGGCTTAAATATGTATGTAAATAAAGGCACCCGGGGTTTTGGATATTAAATCGTCTGACAAAATCTTTTAGTCCTACCTACTCTATGGTAGTATTTATTGAGTTAGAAATAATGGTACTTTTCCGTTAAACCCCTACCACACGTCTTGCCGTGAATAAAGATGCAGCGGAGTCACTTTCTATTCACAATACTCTCTCTTAAGATACTGGTTCTTACTCTTAGGATATTACAGAAAGTAAACCTCACAGTACCCTTTCTTAGTAGACAATTATAAATGTGCTGTATTTTAGCAAATGGAATATACTGAATACCATTTTTTACTTTGAGTTCAGTTTGTTTACACTGAAACAGCCAGACTGAAATTCTTCTTTACCCCAAAGGAAGTTGTCCTACTTCTGTTTTAATCTGTTTCCGGTTACCTACAGTCTAAGTCTATTTAAAGTTTGTCTAAAGAACATAACATTTTCAGGCACAAGAACACAACAGCAATGACACTCATAACGGTGCTGAAAGATATTGTAAAGCACTCGCAGGAAAGCAAAGAGCAATATGTACTGCAGATCTAATGCAATAATATGAATAATGTTCACAGCAGTATACTTTTTCTTATAAAATGTTAATGTAAAGAATGTTGCATAGGAATATCTGCTGTACTTGCGGTGTATTTCAAAATGTCGAATGGCTGAATTGCTGAAACCCATAGAAAGTGTGCTTTATACAGTTTATTTTAAGCGATGGCAGCAGAGATTATTTGTAAGTATGAAAGTCAGAGCGTTCACTAGCAGTAGGACCCTCACTCTAACCTAACAATTAGTTGGATTTCATTAAGGAAGGGTATTGAAATACATTATTATCTGAAAGGAGAAGAAATCTCATTACTTTATTTTCTGTCTTCTGAAGTTGAGCAGCATTTCTATGTGTACTTAATGTAATGACACGGAGCATAGTCAAGGAATAGAGTTACTAATTCTTTAGCTTGATGACGCATGGTAGGGGTTTAACGGAAAAGTACCAAAATAACATTTATGAAGATAAAGAAAAAGCAGAGCCTATTTAGCTGGGCTGTTATGTGCTGCGTTTCTTTTTCACACATTGCTACTAGATTGACCTGTTCTGACAAGATTTGATCTTATGACCTGTCCAGAAGACATCAGGGAAGTGTTTCTTTATTTTTATTTAATCCAATTTCATCTGCATGGTTTTAAAGTGCAATTACTGTTAATCTGTTAATATTATTTAGTTGGCAGGAATATTGATCATTTGGGATACTTGTTGGCTCTTTCTTTTGTTACAATCAAACATTTGCTGGTGTTCTTTGCATTCTGCTTGCTATGGGCTTAATTTGTAGTTGTGCATCTTCCTGTCTGTTTTAAGTGTATCTTTTAAACTGTGCTGCACAACAGGGTTTTCTGCTCTGTTTGGCTGGGTTGCTTTGTGCTGCATTTTCTTTGGTATACACTGCTGTCGATGTGACCAGTTAAAACTGGATTTGCCTTGACCTTCTTAGCTGCCCCAAACACATCATGGAAGTAGTTTCTATTTAATCCAATTCCTGCTGTGTACTTTAAAAGTGTATTTCCTTTTTATTGTTTCAGAGTTTTGTTTGTTTGGGACACATTTTTCCCAGTAATAGTAGGAAGTTTACTGTTGGTTTGTGTATTCTACTGGTTCTAGGCTTAACTTAAATTTGTTTTTCTGATTGGATATGTTTTAAGTATGGCCTTTAAACATAGGAGGAACTGCTACTATACTTACCTGGGCTGCTCCATGTTGCATGCCCTTTCTATACTTTGCAACAGTCTTGATCAGGTCTACCCAGATTTTATCTCGCTGTACTACCTGAAGGCAACTTTTTCATTTACACTGATGGTCAGTAAGCAATACATAAACTCACCCATACTTCCAATACTACCACAAGAATAAAATAAACCAGCTGAGACTATAATAAAAATCACTTCTCAAGCCTCCAAAAATTTAGTTTAAACTGCCTCTGTACAATTTCACCAGCACAACTCCAATATACTTACATAAGCATATTGCAGATGACTGCAACCTGGGAGCCATTATTAACTCCCCAAGTGATGTAGACATCCTACAGAAAGGCCTCACTGAGACCAATGAATGGTGTCGAAACCATGGCCTTAAGCTTAATGCCAAAAAATGCATTGTCATCCTCTTTGGGAAAAACTCAGTTCACACTAATTACCACATTGATGGGAGCCCACTGAACACTGAATGTGTTATAAGAGATCTGGGGACACAGGTTGACAGCAACCTCTCCTTCGACCGCCACATTGCCACTGTGGACAGAAAGTCCATCTATGTGGCACATCTCATTACCAAGGGTTTTGCATCCAGGAAGAAAGAGGTCATCATCCCTCTCTACTCTTCCCTCATTAGGCCAGTCATCAAGTATAATGTCTCATTTGGCATGTACCTCACTAGACACATGCAACAGCTGGAAAGGCCACAAAAGTACCTCATGAAGAGGATCCTAGGCCTTAAACACATGTTCTACATGGACAGACTCAAAAACTCCAGCTATTCTCTGTCTCATTTCACATACTAAGAGGCAATCTCTGCTTGACTTACAAAGCCATGTCTGACCCAACTCTGTTAGAAATGCTACATCTAAAGAAATCCCAGTCACTCCACACCACATGCTCCAGAGACCTCAAGCTCATACCACAATCAACAGAACATGCTGGAGGGACAGGTTCATAACCCAAGGACTGCCCATGCTTTGGAAAAGACTTCCCATACATGTCAAGCAGAACACCTCACTGGCCCTTTTCAAGAGAAAACTTGATGAGTGGATGGGAAATAGAAAGTTCACCATGGGGGGGGGTCACTCCAGTGACTGTACTTGATAGACGCGGTGGGAACTAACGTTGGGTGGCATGATGCCAGGGCACTTCTATGGGCTAGGCTTGTAAAGGCCCCAGGGCCATTAGCCTAGTAGACACCTATGAACCTATGAACTCACTAGGTCACTGGGATGCTGACTACAAACTTTCTACTGCTACAACATCTTTGTGTCCAAGAAGACATGTCCTAGAAACTGGTAACTCCACCTTCAAGAGCAATGACACTACAGTCACTAGTAGGGTTGCCAACCATCACTGGCATTGAAGAACACAATAATATGTTTGATTGAATACAGTAATGTTGTAGGACAATCCTCTCAAGGGACGGTTAATGCACACTTCTATTTTGCATGCATTTTGCTTTCACATATATGTCCAGAATTTGTGACATGAAAAATTAGTAACCCTAGTCACTAGGTTGGACAAAAGGTGACAGCTGCCTTTCTAGTGCCAGGATATGTGATGCTACAAGGGCCATACAGTCCTTCAAAGAGGACAAAGATGACTATGACCTGGTGGTGGTTTGTTGTAGATGTGAATGACCTGAGCACACAATCTAGAAGGACATACAGACTGACCTGTTCTGACAGGATTTGATTTTATTACTAGTCCAAAGACATCAGGGAATTGTTTGTTTATTTTTATTTAATACAATTACATCTGTATAGCTTTTAAAGTTCAATTACTGTTACTCTCTTAATATATTAACATTTAACACATCCATAAGTTTGTTATGCATGTATTAAATGGAGGTAAGATTCTGGTCATGAATATAATACTATTTGCATTGAAAGAAGCCCAGGTACAAAGAGAAAATAATTGGCTTTAACAGTTGATTAAGCAGCTGGTGTCATCCTAGGAAGATCCATATGTGTCAGCTTGAAGTGAGCTGATAAACAAACATAGTTTGCTTTGTCAATGATGGACTATGCCTTTTGTTCCACTCATTTTGCTTACTGGCCAAAGCACTTGCTGTCCCCATAGTGCATTTTTAAGCATTAATTAATGCCACTAGGGCCTGACTTTCAAAAATTATATCTCTGTCACCCTTTGATATTTCAATATTAGTCTTTCAGGCAATAGAAACAGGATTCACAGATAGAAAACACAGTTAGACCACAATTCTAACCTCTGAGCTTTCTGTGCAGCACAGCTCTGAAATTGACCCCACAGCTTTAACTACTTGAAAGCATGGCATTGTAGCAATGGTATATTATAAATGGAAAAATGTTTTTTTCCTGGTGATATACTGAGGATTTTTACTTTCTGATGTATTGATAACTCAAAAAGAAGTATTTTAGGACCTTACTGTAGTCTGTGTATTGAACATCAGTTCATCACTGCACCTAAAATGAAAGCTGAGTATAATGTAAATACCAGACTGTGGCAAGGCTATGCAAAATGTCATATTATGGCAGGGCTTGTATTTTATAGGCTACATCTCTGCCCCCTTGGAAATTTCATTACAAAACTTTAATGTACAAACAACAGGGCATGTCACAGGACAAAACATATAATAATGACATTTTAAGCACAGATGTTTCACTGTAGCATACCTTCAAATGTATTTCTATAGCTTTAGTCACTTAAAGAGTAATACTGTAGCCACATCATGTTACAACTGAAAAATAGATATTTTTCTGGGAAGTATAGCGTAATATTATTTCTGATACAGACAGCTCCATAAAGAAGTATATTGGACCTTAATTGTACTCAGAGTGGTAAGCGGGAGTTCACCAGAATACTCAATATGGAAATCAGGTGTTATGGAAAATGTCAGAGACCCAGATCCATTTTAAAGAAATCTAAAAATGATTTTAGCAGCACTTTAGGGGAGGAATCCTCTGTAACTGAAACAGAGCATGGGCTCACTCAGGGGTCCCCAGCCCACAAGAAACAGAAAAATGCTGACTACCCTTTAGGTCTAGGAAACACAGGGGTGGGAGAAAACATTGCAGACATGGAGAATTTGGAAACACTGTTACAAATGATAATTCCCAAATAGCAGAATGCTCAAATGTACTCAACATTTCCTCTGTAACATTATCTGAAACTGCTATTAAACTACTAAATAAGGGATTAACATATGTTCCTGGTTTCTATGTTCATGAAGACAGTATTGTGAAAGATGTTTTGTCATTTTGTCGACTGTTGAATTTAAAACTATATTTTGGTCAACAGGGTGACTCTCAAATATCTACTGATTTTCATTTTAAAAAATCTACCTTTCAGCCTCCCCATGGATAAATATGCTTCCATATTTCAACAATCAGTTCTCAAAGATCTACATTTTCATGGTTATGAATCCCGGATGTTGGGTCACAACTTGTCTGGAGTGGAACAACAAGCCCTTAGGGAATGAAAAAATAATCATGATGTAGTCATTATTCCTGCCGACAAAGGAGGAGCAGTTGTAGTTATGGATATGGATTATTACTTATCAGAGACCCATAGACAGCTCCAGTATGGGATACATTATATGCCAATACCTCTAGACTCAACCAAATGATTCAAAAAGGAGATTGATTGAGATGAGTATTATTAGTACATCAGTTCTAAAACATCTTACAGTTGAGGACCCTCAGAAACAGATACTATATCTGTTACTCAAAATCCATAAAAATTTGCAAAAACCGCCTGGAAGACCAATAGTTTCTGGTAGGGGCTCACGTATGGAACCCTTATCAGGATTCCTTACCAAATATCTACAGCCCCTTCTGACTATGGTCAGATCCAGGATTAAAGATACGACAGAATTTCTGAGGATCCTAAGTGACACCCAATTAGAACCAGATTGGATAATGTGCACATTGGATGTCATGGCGTTATATACTAATATTCCACACTGGGCTGGGCTGGAGGCTTTAGAATATTGGCTGAATAAAGCAGACATTTATCCACCAGGTTTTAACACTGTACTTATTTGTATGGCAGAGCATGTTCTAACGAAGAATGTGTTATATTTCCAAAAGGAATGTTACTGGCAAGTTCGTGGCATTGCTATGGGAGCATCTTTTGCCCCCATACATGCAGATCTGTTTATGGGCTATTTTGAGGAATTCCTTATATATGACACATCACATAATATTTTTCAGGGGGAGATGGATATTTGGCGGCAGTACCTGGACAACTGTTGGATGGTCTGGTGGGCGGATATAGAATATCTTTTAGAATTTGTACAATACCTCAACGAAAACAAGTGGGGTATTGAATTTATACTCAACATGCATCACCAAGAAATTCATATTCTTGATGTCAAAATTTGTAGAAATGAAGATCATTCTCTGTCGACCCATGTCTTCCACAAATATCCAGAGTATAACAGCTTTTTACAGGCAACTAGTTTACACCCTGATCATATTATAAGGAACATTCCCAAGTCACAATTTCTACGCATCAAAAGAATATGCTCCTCCAGTGTTGACTATGAACATCACAAGACTGATTTAATACATAGATTTAGAGCTAGGGGCTATAAACCAGGAACCATCCTTTCAGTCAGTAATTGGGCTAGTGCACAAGACAGGTCAGAATTACTGCAATATAGGGAAAAGAAGTGTACCTCAGGGGATAGTATCCGATTTGTCACTACCTATGGTAGGAATATTAATGTCATCAGAAATGTTATTAATAAAAATTGGAATATTCTCATGGCAAATCAGGAACTATCAAGTCTCCTTACGGATAGATGCAAGTTTTCATATCGCAGGGGATAAACACTTGGGTCTCACTTTAATCATTACAAATCGAAGGGTAGCAATCAGTCTTTGGAACAACTAACCATTACAGGGGATATATTGGTGGGGTCATTTTCTTGCGGACATTGCTCCTTTTGTAGATATATGCCCAAGTCTAAGGAGTTCTTTAGCAAAAATACTCAAATGGTCCACAAGATTAAGCATTTTGCAAATTGTGGAACAGACTGGGTGGTCTATTTGGCCACATGTTCCTGTTCATCCTTTTATGTTGGGCAAATGTCTAGACCTTTTAGAATAAGAATGTCTGAACATCTAAGTGACATTCAAAACAAACAAATGACAAATGCTCTTTACAAACATGTATGTGATCACAAATCAGCAATATTTAATTTTTGTATTATTGACAAGATAGTAAGTGATAGAGTGAACAAGTTAGGGTGGCATAGTATTTTGAATGATAAAGAAAGGATGTGGATTATTAGGCTAGGAGCTCTTTTTTCTCCTGGTCTAAATGACCACTTATATAACTGGTATTATAAGAGTAAATACTTACACATTAGACTGTTTATTCATATACTATAGAGACATTTTCAGTTTTTGTTACTACTGGCTTCTTGATATCACTGTCTCTTTAATTACTTAATTGGGACGTAGTGCTGGATGTATCTAAAGAATGTTACAGAATGATAATGGTATTCACTGATGAAGGCAAAACTGCCAAAACTGGTTTGACTTTACACCTATTTTGCAATAAATTCAGGTATCACTCTTGGTGCTGGCCTCCTTTTTTGGATATGCAAAATGTCAGACCATAGTAGTATAAATACATGAACTAAAGTCACTGGAGCCTGTATCTGAAAAGCTATACCTTTGCCCCTTGAGATTTTATTACAAAACTTTTAGATAATAACATTGTAGTGTTCAGCTACAGCACACATCTTAGAGTGAGCCACTAATGCAGCATAACTCTGAATCTAACCCCAAAGCTTTAGCTGCTTGAAAGCAGGGGACTGAAACCACAGCATATATACATACGTATATGTGTGTGTGTGTGTGTGTGTGTGTGTGTGTGTGTGTGTGTGTGTGTGTGTGTGTGTGTGTGTATGTGTGAGTGTGTGTGTGTGTGTTGTTTATATCTATATATCTATATATCTATATATATATATATATATCTATATATATATATATATATATATATATATATATATATATATACCTATATATATATATATATATATATATATATATATATATATATATATACATACATACTGAATTTAATAAAAACACCCAAATGTCAGGTTCACAACTTCAACCACAAAATGTTGAATTTGCAGACATTAACATGCTACTAAACATGTGCCAAGCAACACCAATAATGTATGCAACATTACAACCTAAGAAACATTAAAACATTGTTTTTGAAGGGGCAAGCACCCCTGCACCCAAATGTGGTGGACTGCACCCCCATATCCCCTGCTAATTCTACATATTAATGGTGAGATTGCACAAATATTTATTTCTAATTAAATACAGAGGTTTTCTATTTAATTTGTTTTGACAATTTAACAATGAAGTATTTTTGGCCATTATTATACTCATAGTACCGAGCAGAAATTGACTACAGCAACCAAAATGAAAAATTATTATAATGTGAAGTATCTGATTGTGTCTGTAGACACATGAAGTAAAGCTACTGGGGCCTGTCTTTCAAAGACTATGTCAGTGTCCCCTTTGATATTTCACTACACTACTTTCTGGTAATAACAGTAGAGTATTCAGCTACAAAACACGCATAAGTCTGTAATTTTAACTACAGAGGTTCCATATAACACAGCACTGAATTTACCTCCATAACTTTAGTTGCTTAAAAACATGGCAGTGCTAATACATCGTATTTCAATATTTTTGTAGAGGTAGTTGTTTTTGGAAGTTTAAAGTTTTGTTTTTGTTGTAATAGTGGTCTGGTGTTTGGAGTTACATGCATGATTTGCTTGTTTAAATTCGGTATTTTGAGATTTGGTATTTTTAGGCTTGAGATTTTTAAGTTTCAGTATTCTGAACATTCAGCATTGTGGTCTCAATTTTTTGAAAGTCCGTAGCCTGGGTTTTCGGCATTTAAAAGTAGATCTATACATATATATATATATATGTTCTTTGAATTAATTTTATCCAGCCTTTTGTGCACAAGTCAGTTAACTCCAAGTTGGAAACAAAGAATCATACATGACTTTGACAGCAAAAGCTATCAGACACTGAATTTACTAGTCGCACATAAAATACCATGTGATAGCCGCCGTGGTACAGCGAAAGTATTGTTGCTTCACAGCAAGAGGTTCTCCTGTTTGATTCTCAGCTGGAGTGCCTTCTTTGTGGAGTCTGCATGTCCTCTCCGTGGTCGAGTGGCCTCTGAAAGACATGCTTGAATGGGCATGCATTTGCTGAAGGTTGGGCGTCAGGCTGGCAACTCGGCAACATAAAAATCTACTGCCAATCATTAGCGGACCGGAGTTCCGCTGTGGCAACCCCTAACTGGGAAAAGCCGAAAAGGCAAACAAACATAAGATACCATATGCCAATTCTGTGAAATCAGTTCACAATAAAAAATTAGGGACTTTTAATAAGATGTTTGGTTACAAAACACACATACTGTTCCAAAAGAATGTGCCCTTTCTGAGGAGTACACTACACTTTTTGAGATGGAATCATATAAATATAATGTACATGTTGCTCTTTAACAAATACTGTCCCTCCAACAAACCATATCATTAATTATTCAGAAGTATTCACGTAATTGTGTTTACTTTTCTAAAAAGTCCAATCATACCCACACAAAGACACAGCCACTACTAGAAATCATATCTCATGTAAGATTGCCAAAAGTGGTGAAATAGCAGTCACAGTAATGCATTTCCATTGTTCCTATAGCACATTACCTTCCTGTCAGGTGACATAAAAATTAAATAAAAAAATGCAAGTATATGGTGCTGTGGGCAGTATGTACTTCCACCACTGCTCATGGGTGTACTGGGTTTCCTTACAGAAGAAGTGAAAAAAATAGTAACTGCAAATGTGTTTCACATTTGAACTTGCAGGCACTATGGACTGGATTCAGTAGAGCTTACATGTCTTGCTAAAACAGTGTATGTGTCACAGCTAGACGCTCACACAGTTGTATGCTGATTTGTATTCACTAAATGGATCTACATGGTGTTTAGAGCCATGCAAACACGGCAAACATTGTGGCATGCTAATAACAGCATAAGCAGCTGTACTGCATGCTAATCAACCAATCCAAGACGGAGGAGCTATTCAACAAGCTATAAAGCAATCATGTATGCTCAGTGCAGGTTTTGGCCTTGAAGTCCAAAACCTACTAGATTACTGCCATGGAAACTACTCTATGTGGAAAGAATGTTAGGGGCTGCTGCTGCTTTTCTGCATGTGTACTTGCAACAAGATCAAGTCTATGCTACTGCTGCTAATAGACCTCAACCAAGAAGGAGAAGGGTGTTTAGACCCTATGACCCTGTTTAACTTTTCATGGTCTGCATGAGGTGAAAATAGTAGAATGCTGCAAGGTGGATAGAGACACATGACAGAAACTCTGTAACATCTGTCATTCTCAACTGAGAGCAAGGGCAAACCAATGGGAAACAATACCCGTGGAGACTAAGGTATGTGTAACAGTTAGAATTGTAGCTGCAGGAACCTTACAGAGACCAACAGGGGACATGCTGGGAGTGTCACAGGCATTAGCCTCCAGGATCCTATATCAGTTTCTGAATGCTATGTTACAACATGTCAATGACTACATACATTTCATCCATACCCCGAGGAAAGCGCTACAACTATGCAGGAATTCTACCCCATAGCACACTTCTCTGAAGTCTTGGGTGCCATAGACTACATGCACTTTGAGATCAGATCACCACCCAGGGAACAGAGAAAGATGTACATAAACAGAAAGGGCTTCCACTCCATTAACTACCAGGTCATGGAATCATCCTGAACATGTGTGCTGGCAACCCTGGCTGTTACCATGACTTCCATATCTGGCACAGATCTCAGTTCTACCAGATCTTTTCTTTGCAGGATATCCCACAAGGTCATTTATTGGATGATGCAAGGTATGTAGTTGAACCATGGCTGATGACCCCATCAGAATTACACACACACACACACACACACACACACACACACACACACACACACACACACACACACACACACACACACACAATGAAGAATACTATAATGAGGCACATACTCAAACAAGAAATATCATAGAGTGTGTGGATAGGCTGCTGAAATCAAGTTTCCGGTTTCTAGATACATGGGGGGGGGCAAACAGTACTTAATGTTGAAATTGTCACTGTCTCTGCTGTCCTTCACAAAATTATCCTGAGAAAACATCTTCAACAAGAGCACCAAGGTGAAGGGGCACACATCTCGCCACCATTGGCTTGGTCACCACAGCCACACGCAGGTGAGGACTCAGAGGGGGAACCACCAGCCACTGTGGGGGTACATAGAGACAACCCAAGTATAGTACCAGAGAATTGCAGAATATGAGGCGTTGTCACTATAAATTATAAAACAATGCAAAACTAAAGAAGTTTAATGTACTTAAATATTAATAAAACACTCTATAAAAACAAAAGATGAGTGCTTTGGGCTGTTCACCTTCTTTAGATCTCATAAAGCTCATTAATAGGTATTTCATTTAAAAAAGAAAATGGACCAATCAAAATTAACTTCCATTCATATAGGTAAAAAGGTGTAACCAATCATATATCTGTGCAAATATTTGACAAAATTGTAGGGGGAGTGACCAATCAGGTATGCTTTTTAATTCTACACCCCAATAAAGACGGTCTTAGAGGAAAGGCACCATTCAGTCCTGGTGTTTTATCTGCTTGTAATTCAGTTATCCAGTGGCTTTCAGCTAACTCAGTAGCATTAACCAAATCTCCTCTCCTAGGGTTAGCAATTATAACTTCTATTACTTTAAAATAAAACTGGTGTCCCATGAAGCTATGAAGATGTTGATACAGAGCATTCTTTCTGTTTTTAAGCCTGGTGTCACTTAGATGTCTCAAAATACGAACTTTAAATGGATAGTTCATTTTTCCCACATAGAAACTAGAGCAAAATTTACAGGTAGCAATGTAAACTATATTTTTTGTATTAAAGTCAGCATACGTATAGAACTGATAGCATTTCTTAGTGATTGGATGTTTAAAATTATTTCTTATATATATGTAACTACATGCCTTACATCTTCCACATTTATGTGTTCCTTTTCTTTGATTAGTTTCATCTTTCTGCACTTTGTCGTGTTCACGGCATAATAGTTGTTTTAAGTTCTGTTTATTTTTAAAACTAAAACTTGTTTTTTTCCTACAATATTTTTCACTGCCTCATCCAGTTAGGATTTTCCAGTTGTTCTCTATAATATTACATATTCTGTGTGCATCATGGCTATAGGTAATCAAGCATCTAAGTCCTATTGGTTCTTTGAAAGTTTGATTGGAAAATGCATCATCACTCTTTTCCATTGATAGATGTTTAGCTAAAGGGGGTCAGCCTATTGTCTCTCTTAGTTTCAACACTGCGGTCATTTCACTCATAACCTTGTTTTTTCTATATCTTCTGTTCTGTAAATCTTGTGATAATTTAACACATTCTTGCTGAAATATGGAATCATCAGTACAGAGGTGAGAGATAAGGAGAAATTGTCCTCCGATGACATTTGAAAATATGTGCCTTGGATGCATGCTATTATAATGAAGGAGATGAGTTTCCCAACATTTTTTCCAAAACAGACATGTATTCATCTTTCCATATGTTCCGCTTTTTAATGTAACATCAAGAAAATTAATTTCTTTGCATGAGACATTCATCTCAAATTTTAGGAATGATGTTGAATCAGTAAGATATCGCACAAATTCTTGCAATTGTGATTCATCCCCATCCAGAGAAAAAAATACACTGTCCACAAATGTTTTATAAAATGGGATATGTTGTAGCCATGTGTTCAGATGAGTAAATAAAAAGTCTTCTTCCCATTGTGCTAGAAGGAAGTTCAACAAATATGCATGCTAATGGAACTGTGAAAAAATATTTTGATATTACTTGCTTACTGCTTGCTGCTTTACTGTGGGATGGATCTGAAGTGTTCTTAAGACACTCAGTCTTGCTGGCTGGATTCTGCTAAAATTCAAAGTCTGATTATATTTGCATTCACAGTCTGTTGCATACAGAAACTTGCAGAATATACACTGATGAGAGAATATACTTTGCAGCACTTGTCTTTAAGAGCAGTAACCAATAACTTTTATAATAAATAAAACTGGACAAACGTTGCAGCTTAAAAGTACTGTTCCAACTTTACTTCTCATATAGTACAGATGATGTGAGAGATATAACATTTACCTTGGGACTTGTGTCCCTACCAAACCTCTACCATAGCTGGATTTTTACAGCTCTTTATATACTCTTTTTAGTCATGCATAAACATATTTTGGAGAATTGCTTATCCTGTAGAAACAATACTAAACTTCCTTGTTTAACAATGTCTTGTAAGAGACCAGCTTTTCTGACAGTGTGAATATCCTGTAACAGTGTCCTGATGTCCATGTAGAAAAACATATTTTTGAGGAAACACATTGGGCCAAATTCAGGAAGCCTCCGTGTAAGAGTTATAACTCTTACACGGAGGCTGCAGTGAAACTGTGTGATGTCAGCATGTCATGCATATGCATGAGGTGCATGAGGCATGCTGAATCACACTAGCAACTCTTACACGGTCCGTGTAAGAGAGCAGGGGGCGTGTCTGTAGGCTAAGCCCTGCAAGCGGACACGCCCCCGGAAGACTAGAATGGCTGAAAGTAAACAGCCACGAGAAAGGCCATGGAAATGTGAATAAACACACTACACAACACATGCCCCGATAGACCATCACTGTATAAAGTGAAGAGATGTTATAAAATTAAATTAAAACCTTTTTTTTTTTTTTTTTTAAACCCCGTAAATGTTTGCTACTGTGTGCTGCTGCAGCGTGGGTGTGCTACTAGCGCAATCACAGTTAGCAGTCAGTGGAAAAGGATATAAGAACTAAATATGCAAAGTAAGCCAAGAAGTAATAGCTTAGCGGTAGAGTTGCCGGCCTAAGAGTAGGCAGGCAGGGTTCGAGCCCCCACAACAACCTTTTTTTTTTTGTAAATAAGCACTAAAAGCCCCTGACAGTATTGTACAAATGTAAATGTATTCCCTTTTGTAAAATGGAATGAAATGGAGCATATATTCCGAAGTAACACAAGAATAAAAATAGTCAGAAATGTACTGATAGCTAAGCTGCTGTGAGACGGAGTGCCCGTAGCTGAGTAGTGTTTAAAAAGCTGCAAACTACGTGCCCGTTGCTAAGCACCGGTTTAATAGGCTGAACCCGTTTGCAACTAGCTGTGCTTAGCTGAACATGTGTGTCACTAGCCAATTAAGGTTTATCCCAGCGCACACCGTTTGCGCGGCGCTCCCACAAGCTAAATGCCAGTGCGCATGCGTTACCTCCGCGCAAACGAGCGCAGACCAGGTTTTAAGTGCTTAAAAGTGCTTTTGGCATGTTTAATTGACAGGTCCTCAACTCATATCTTTCAGGAAAATCAAAAATCAGTTGTCAGATTCGAACCCAGGATACCATGCACTAGAGTCAAGGTACTAAACCACTAAGCCATGACAGCAATACCTAGAAAGGCAGAAATAGCATATATATGGGATAAAATCCAGAATGGAGCATGATAAAGCATTTCCAGTGAAGTAGATACAATTCCAAAACGGCCAATCAGAGAAATGTGCGGGAAAAGCGGCATATATAAGCCCCATAGGCGGGAATACACAGCAGAAATGATTGTAGAACAGACCTGCAGTTAGAATGAGTGGAGTAGGTGAGGGACGTTGCTTTCGAGCACAGCGTTGGGGCGTTGAGGAGTCCAGATACATGGTCTGGCTCCTTGTCCATCATCACGAGGCCCAACTCATGCAGGGCCAGGTCTCATGGGGAGCATATAGGGCAGAGGCATGGGACCAGTTGGCTCGTGATCTGACCAGTGCTACTGGCATTCCACGCACTGGTGAGCAGGTCCGTCACCACCATGCGGACCTGAAGCGACGCAAGCAAGACCAGTTGACCGAATGGATCCAGGAGGCCCGGGATATGCCCAACGCCCCACTACTGAGTAAGTCACATTTTACTTATGTATGTAAGGATTTCAACTAGCTGATACCATGGAGATGTGTAGTCCAATATTACTTCTTTCGTACTACAGCTGCAGGTGTCACTCTATGAATCGCGAGGTGTATGCCCGTAGGCTGGTGCGGATGCGCCACCATGCAGGTTAGTAACCCCACCCAGTACTTGTAAATAAATATTATACTGTAGCATGTATCAGAACACTGCAGTGTATTGATTAAAAGTAATATAATGTGCAAGCAAGATTTGAAAGTCTGCAGGTATGGCTGCAACAAGTTCATCAGTATGCAAGTGTAACTGGAAATATAATTGATAGAATTAAACAGTGCTGTAATACAGATGTCCCACCATTAATTAAAATAGTGTAACCTGCAGTAGTCTCAAGAGTACAGCTTCAGAATCTGAGGTAGTCACATGTGAGATATATCCCCTGTTGAAGTGCTGAATCATGACAGAAGTGAGGCTGTTGGGAAGTGTTTGAATCACCACCAGTCTAACATGTGAACAAAGCCTAGAAGTAGCAACCTGAACTGAGAAGTTGCAGGATGTGTGAGAGTGACAGAAAGGGTCATGTATGAATAAATAAAGTAGTAATAACCCCTGAATATATTAGCCCCAGTGTGTTTCTACAGAACTAAATGCATGTGGGAAGTACAACTTAATATCCCAAACTGATTCCAGTGTGTCAGAATCTGGAATGTCTAGGCCAAATGCTGTATATGGTGATCACAGTAAATAATTTGCAGATAGAATGAATGATTATCTGACAGACTAAACAGCCATAGTTGTCCCCTGTCCTGTCATCAAAGTGTAGCAGGATGATGTATCTGATCAAATTCAAAATAAGTAGGATAGTGATGTATTTGTAACAGGTGTAGCTTGACAGTCAAATAAAATTCATTTTGAAACATCAGCCTCAACTTAATTGTGTACCTATTACAAACGTAAATCAATGTGTAACATATGAATGTGTCATCACTTTCTATCTCCGCCCAACCCTATAATTCCATATAACAACACCCACTAAATAATGGTATGTGAACATTTCATTAATCATGGACATTTGCCCGTTTCAAAAATATATGCATGTCTGTTCGTGCATGTGCCCTGTTCATACCTGCAAATCTGATGGCCTGTTGCCATTAATCAACCCTGCATGTTGCTTGACTGTGTATTTCTGTTCAAATAATGCATGTGATATTGATATGCCCCTTGTTCAATGGTGTCAATATCTGGGTGTTTGTTTGATGGGAATAACAATGCATGCTGTTACAACTAATCTGAATGGAATACAATGCCACTAACCCAAACTAACATAACTACTCACAAACCTAGAACGCTTGGGAAGGCAGGTCCCAGCGGACCCACCTCTCCCACCTCAGCTGGTGACTGCACCTGGCACTAGTGCCCAGGCGGAGCCCTCCGCTGGCCCTGTGCCACCTTCGGGTGGAAGCGCTGCAGGGGATGGGGCCCGTCCCCCCTCTGCAAGTGTGGCCGGAGGGGTTCGTCCACTCACCCTCCATGGTGTCCGGTCTGTGGTGCGAAGGGAGATCCAAGACACTGTTCTTGGGCCCCTACGCCAGCTTGAGGCTCGTGTGGCACAGCTAACGGCCCCGGCCGTTGCCCGCCACACAGCCCCAGCACAGCCCCGTCCTGGGCTGTGAAGGAACAGTGGCAACTGCCTATGGGTGGGGATATCAGTTCCACTGTTGGCATCTGTGGGCTCATGCACCTTGGAAATCCCAACCTCCGTCCCCGTCAATTGTGTAACCCCCCCACGTGTGTCATACACCGCCCATGTATGCGTCTTGTCTGTCTTGTCTGTTAACCTACCCAACCTACCTCCCCAGCTATACCAACTTCCTTCACCTGACATACCACTCTCACCTGAAAAAAAAGGGCACTCTGTACCCACAAAAAAATTACGCCCCATACATAGCTGTCCATGTCGCACACATGTCTGCATGACATTGAAACAGTTAATTACAATTGGCTCTACAACAAATATTAATGTTGTCCTGACACCTCTCTCAGGGGTGAAAGGTTTCCAATGTCTCACCAAAATACATGGAAATGCACAGCTGTTGCTGCCAAAGACATGGGCATCTATGGGCCTTACCTACATCCCTCCTGCAAATCCCACGCTTGTTTCCCTACTGTCTTACCCTCTTTGTGACCCCTTTTCACCACTTTCCTGTCACCCCTTTTTCTTTTCTTTCAAAGAAATTAGCGCGGGTGTGCGCTTGTGTTAGCGGAGCTCACCGCCAGTGCGCATGCGTGAGCTCCGTGCAAACGAGCGCAGACCTGGTTTTAAGTGCTTAAAAGTGCCTTTATGGCACTTTGATTGACAGGTCCTGTACTCATTTTGAAAGTCTGGAAAGAAAAATAAATATCCACTGTCAGTCTCAAACCCAGGACCTTGGTAACATTAGTCTGTATGACCTACCACTAAGCCATGCCTGCTTTACAAGAACACAGTGCTAAAATAAATATAACATGTAATAGTAGGAATCAGTATAAAGGCAATATAGGAGATGTACTATCCAAAGCATGTCAGGTAGAGTTTTAATGGCCAAATTACTGGATTCCCATACTAGTTCAGTGTGAACAGAAACAGCCCTGCTACCTGTTAGCTTGTACATAATAACGTAAGGTAATGTACATATGTGAAGGTATGTATATCTACACATACATATATATAAATATATATTAATACATATGAAATATAGTCGTAGGTCTCAGTAGCCATACACACTCACTACAGGAAACAGTGGACATAATTGCAGCAACCTGAATCTGCAACACAGCCTGACCCCTGTGTGACCTACTTACCCTTCTAACTGCTTAAAGGTGGCCTCAGCACTTTGATTGACAGGTCCTGTACTCAGTTTGAAAGTTTGCAAAGTAAAAAATATTCCCACTGTCAGTCTCGAACCCAGGACCTTGGTAACATTAGTCTGTATGACCTACCACTAAGCCATGCCTGCTTTGCAAGAACACAGTGCTAAAATAAATATAACATGTAATAGTAGGAATCAGTATAAAGGCAATATAGGAGATGTACTATCCAAAGCATGTCAGGTAGAGTTTTAATGGCCAAATTACTGGATTCCCATACTAGTTCAGTGTGAACAGAAACAGCCCTGCTACCTGTTAGCTTGTACATAGTAACGTAAGGTAATGTACATATGTGAAGGTATGTATATTTACACATACATATATATAAATATATATTAATACATATGAAATATAGTTGTAGGTCTCAGTAGCCATACACACTCACTACAGGAAACAGTGAAGATATATGCAGCAACCAGAATCTGCAACACAGCCTGGCTCCTGTGAGACCTACTAAGCCCTTTAACTGCTTAAAGGTGCCTCCAGCACTTTGATTGATAGGCCCTATACTCAACTCAAAAGCAGAATATGAGCATACTAGTAGGCCCTACCACAAGACCATTGTAACACTAGTCTGTATGACCTACCACTAAGCCATGACTCTCATACAGGAATATAGTGCTAAATAAGTGGAACATGTAATAGTAGGAATGAAGATAAAGGCAATATAGTATGTCTACTACCCAAAGCATGTCATGCAGACTTTTATAGTCCCAATTACTGGATTCCCATACTAGTGTAGTGTTAACAGAAACAGCCCTGCTAATTGTTAGCTTGTACCCAATAATGTCAGCTAATGTACATATATGAAAGTATGTATATGTACACAGATATATATATATTTATATAGCAATACATATGACATATAGTTGTAGGTGTCAGTATGCATACACACTCACTACAGGGAACAGGCAAGATAAATGCAGCAACCTGAATCTACAACACAGCATGAAGCATGGGAGATGTACTAACCTTCACACTCACAAAACACTGTCAACAGCATACCAGCATGGCCCACGCCCTACAATCTGAAAGGGCAACGCCTATCTCACATACCCTTTTATAGCAGTGTCCTGAAATCA
The DNA here is from genome assembly GCF_019279795.1 of Protopterus annectens. NCBI lineage: Eukaryota > Metazoa > Chordata > Ceratodontiformes > Protopteridae > Protopterus > Protopterus annectens. Next base: position 446,021,060 of record NC_056736.1, on the reverse strand, counting down.
CAGTGAGACATGCAATCAGTACACACCCAGCTGCATGCAAATAGCAAATGCTGCCTTACAATTGGTGCAGAGGCCATCACATGGACCTATGCAGATACCTACAAAAGCATTGAGTACCCACACTACACTCACGCAATACATTCATTGCACAAACACTACGGATAAAGAGAGAGAGAGAGACAGAGAAAACAACCAAACAACCAAACAACCAAACAACCAAACAAATATTAGGACTGCCATCAGCAAAAGCAGCAGCAAGCAGCAAGCAGCACCACTGGCACAGCAACAGCTGCCACAAACACAGGTAATGCAAAGTAGCAGGTTAATCCTGTGTATACTGTGACACCTCCAAATGTATCATAGTTCACTATCTATAGGTATGTCCATGAGATAGGTTGTGTGTACATAGTCATGAAATATAAACATATGTAATATTGTTGTACATGTGGGCCATAACTAACACTTCCATAGCTTAGAACACAAGGCCAGTTGTGCATATGATGCAGTAGTTCCCAGGGTCAGTAGAGGTTCCTCCTCATTGGTGTGGGACCACTGTGTATGTATGGCACTGTTCAGGTACATATCCTGTAGTATGGCCAGGGATTAATATCAGTCTGTCATGTGGTGCTATGTCCTCCAGGGGTGAATGTAGCACACATCCAGGGATACCATTTCGTAACAGTGATGATATGTGTTCTGCAATGATGAGGGTGGCTCTCACCTGGACATGTGAGAGGATAGGGAGGTTACAGTCATCTGGGATAACTAATAACATGTTTGTAGGACAATGGGGGGGGGTACCTGCACCTAAACTGTCTGCAACAATGTTGCCAATATCTGTGCATTTGGTGAATGTGAAGCATCTTAACACAGCAGACAACAGATGCCTTCCTGTCATGTGAATCTGCCCTGTGCTGCAGTAGCCTCCTACTATTGTTATACAATATGCCTGTATCTGTAGTCCACTGGACAGGATTAATAAGTGGTGTGCAGTTGTTCTGGGTTAGATAACTGTGTGCACAGTACATGCAGTATGTGGGATGTCTGTGGTAAGCATATGCAAAGGTGCTGGCGGTGTGTGTTGTGGCTTCCACTGGCCCAGTGGGCTGCATGGATAGCATCACTGTCATAACTACTGAATAACTGTGTAATAACATGCATACATAGCAAGGTAGTGTACTGTGCTTGTGGTGTTGTTCGGATATGTATATCCAGGCTGAGTAATGTGTGTCCACATCACAGGGTTGGATGGCAGCACACATCCAGTATGTATGGATGAACACCCAGAATGTGTCAGACGTGTCACCTGTGCAGAAGTATCTGGCCATTACCTGTGCATCCCCCACAACACACACACATGCAACATATGGCAGAAGTACTATAGCAGTACACACATGTTCATAGGTTCATACTAGGCTATCTGCCCAAGGGCATTTACAAGCCTAGCCCATTGTTTTGTGGCTTACGCCACCCCTTTAGTATGGGGAACTATACCCATTATTTTGCTGTGCCTCTGTCGAGCAGTGACACTGAGGTAATCCCTGGGGTATATCTGCGATCTCCCATCCATTGGTCAAGATTTCTCTTGAACAAGGCCAGCGAGGTGCTCTGCCTCACATATACCGTGATTTTGTTCCACAGCATAGGGAGTCTTTGGGTGATGAATCTATCCCTCCAGCACGTCCTATTAATAGCCGTGTCGAGGTTTAAGTCTCCCGCCCTTGTGGCTCTGATGGATCTAGATTTGTTGAGGTGAAGCATATTCATCAAATCTGGGTTTGACATGGCCTTTTATGTTAGGCAAAGGTCACCTCTGAGCAAGCGGTAAGCGACTGAATAGAACATACATGGACATGCTGGAGGGGCATATTCCTAACCGAGAGGCTCCCTTCACTCTGTAATGGGCTCGAACAGTTGAGAATGAACAGTTCATAGGTTCATACTAGGCTATTTGCCCTAGGGCATTGGTAAGCCTAGTAGAATGTGTTTGTCTTTTGCCACCCAATCACAAGTTATGCTGCTATGCCCTTGTCTGACTTTAGTATACTGTGCCTCTGTCTAACAGTGACATAGAAGTGATACCTGGGGTACAACTATGATCTCTATCCACTCATCCAGATTCCTATGGAAGAGAGTCAATGAGGGACTCTGCCTAACCAGTAGTGTGAGCTCATTACAGAGTGAAGGGAGCCTCTCGGTTAGGAATATGCCCCTCCAGCATGTCCATGTATGTCAGTGCTGAGGTCCAGCTCTCCTGAGCATGTGGCTGTATGGGACTCTGATTGCCTGAGGTGCATCACGTTCATTACTGCTAGGTAGGACATGGCTGTATATGGCACGCACAGATTGCCTCTGAACAGGCAGTAAGCCACTGAGTCCAGCTGTATTCACTTTACCTGGGCAGCATATGACATCTGTGTGAGCCATTGCATCCCCTTGATGATGTACTGTTGTCCTGTACCAGTTGCTGTAGGTGTCTGGTTAGGTACATCCCAAAAGGTACATTGTACACAATTATAGGCCTGATGATGGATGAGTAAAGAGGCACAATGACCTCCCCTGCCATACATGTGAATCAGTCATGATTAGCTGGGCTATATAACATGTCTGTCAATCCACGTTGGCCATGTGATAGACAAATGACAGACCGCTACCATGTTTCTTCCCCAGGTCCCCAACTACGTCTTCTGTACTCAATGGCCTAACACCTATGTTGTACTGTGCCACCAATGTGGAGGCGTGGGAATCTGCATTGAATACTGATACTCCCCCTCCCTTGTTCAAGTGTTGGGGCCGACAAGAATGGTAACAGCTATAACATGGTAGTACTGGTGTGCTCCTGTGAAACCTGAAACAGGTTCATGTTACTGCACAGATATCGATGTCCAGAATGCTAGGTAGGGTTTTGAGTGCTTGCATCCTTGGGTCTAGACGTCCAGTGTTGAGTAGCATCACTCTTACTTCCTCATCCTTTGTGATACAAATGGATGTGGGTTTGCCTTATGAGCCTTGCCTAATACAGGCACTATGGGTGTAGCAGGAGGCTCCGCCAAATGTCAATAGGACTGTGGTGACAGGTGCAAGCTGTCCCTAGCAAAGCATACCACCCCAAGATGGCAGGCATTGGCACACCTGTGAATGACACCAGTATGTCAGTCAATTGTTGGAAGGGATCATCGTGCCTTGATATTGTGGCATCGTTCTAGGTGAGGGTAGGATGCTACTCAAGGTCAGGGTCAAACTGTCTCGGCTACGTGCTCAGAGAGCTCTGTAATGTCTCATGTCATGTAGTCCAGGGAGGAATGTGTCAGGCCATTCACAGCAGCATGGACATTGACTGAGTCATACCTGTACCTGCCTTGGGGTTACCTGAGTGTTTGTGTTATGTGGCAGGTCATAGTGCCTGACAGGCTGCACACCGTGACCCTCACCTCGTTAAGCCTGGTGAACGTGATGTGAGTGTGCCTGATGATAGAGGCACCTAGTACAGGTGTATGAGGTGTGTTGTTAACTGTTAATGGCTGTGAGTGTTCAGCACATTGGCTTTGTGTGATATGTGTTGCACATGTTCGTTTATGTGGTAGTGGTTGCCTGGATGTCTGCTTAGGAGGTCTCTGCTGCATAGGCAGAGCTGTGGTCTGAGCCTACAAGTATGATCATGTGTGATCATGTGTTAGGTCCGCTGTTGTGGTAGGTCTACGTGAGACTGGAAGTGTAGTGAGTGATCCCCTTTGCCACCTGACTGGTTATGGCGGTATTGAGTAGACAGAGCCTAGCCTCGAGTCTGGTATATGGTTGCATCACTCACATGAGTTTGAATTTGTTGTTAGGAGGAGGGTTGTCTGTGTACATGCATCTGTTCTAACATTGTCTCTGGAGTACCACACTCACCAGCTGGACTGGGAGGGAACTGACAACTGACCTCTGGACATGCTAGAATACTATTGTGAACTCTGTAATCACTAATGATTGAAAACAAGGTCCAGTGGGGAGTGAGGGTGTACTGACATTACCTACAACTGCTGACTGATATAAAAGTGTCAGTGAGCAAATGCCAGGTAACCTAAGTGCAATGTGTCACAATGAAGTAAATGCAACAATGACAAGCAGTCACTTGCTGTCATGTGTAACATGGAAGTACGTAAAGTAAGCAATGCAGATAACAGTAGTGAGTCACAGATGTGTTGAGAAGATGTATACTATGTGGAAGTAGCATACCAGTGAAATAACAAGCTAACAGATAACAAGCATATAAACAAAGGTAGATCCAGGAGGCCTGGATGTAGTGTTTGCTACAACAAACAAGGTGTAGCAATGTCAGTAAGATACAGCTCAGATATGCAGGCACTATAAACCTGAAACCAGATGTCCCCAGCTATGAATGGCAGAGTACAGCCTATTGTCACACATGAGTGCAGACCACAAACCTCGTTAATGTTAAATAACTGGCCTGAAGGCCAACTGCCCATACCAGAAGTAATACACTTGTACACTGGGCCCACAATCAGCAGTTCCCAACTTCAATGGATGAAAGATATGTGTCCTGCCACCACAGTGCTTGCCACCAACCTCCCTAATGTAAAACAACTGGTCTGAAGGCCAAGTACTTAGTACAAATGACATAGAATGATAGCTACACTGTAATCAGGTTTTAACCAATCAGTAATAAGTAGAAGTTAACACTCCCTGTATAGAATGTGTACCATGTATTGTTGAGATACTATGCTGATAACCTGTTTGTGTACCTTTCCAGATAGACATGGCACCAAAAAGGAATCCTGCCTACTCTGCTGCAGAGGATGACGTGATCCACCAGAGCCTGGTGCGTGACTATGCCATCCTGTTCTCACGCATCACCCAGAATCAGCAGGAGAGGTCTGCACTGTGGCAAAACCTCGTTAGCAGGATAAATGATGTTGGCATGCATGATAGGACATATGAGCAGGTGAGACATCACTGCAGTGATTTGATAAGAAATGTCCGCCAGCGTGCTGCAGATATCCGCAGGCAACAGGTTGCCACAGGTGGGGGTGGCCACACATCCCCTCACCAGACAGGAGGGGCTACTGCTAAGTGTTGTGGATCCAGCCCCAGAACAACAGCAACAATCATGCATCCTGATGGAGGTTGGATCCACACAGCAGCAAGACAGCGAGCGTGCAGGTAAAATGCCATATTCATTTATTGTTATTACTTTTACATTTGTTGACCCAGATAGTCTAGCTGGATATAAGTTCATTTTCAGTAGAGGCCTGTGGAGAAAAGCTCCACACATAACGTAATAAAGGCAGACAGACAAGTTGTCAATACAGACAGCCAACATAATAGAATTGTACACCAGCCTGTTAATTAAATCAACATACATGTAAGGAAGTCAAACAGTTTAGAGTCATACACAATGTACCGTTGGTTTCAAAGCAATCCTACCTAAAGCATAATGGTTATGCAATAAGGCAAAAGCCATATACATAATAGTTAGGGCTTAGAAGGGTAGAGAAGTAGAAGGAGTATGACAGATACAATGATATGGAAGAGGCAGGAGTCAAGAAGGGAAGTGAGGAAAAGAAGGAAGACAGTCAAGAGGAGGTGGGAGGGATGGGAGAAGTAGGTCAGAGCATAGAAGGACATCAACGTGAAAGAAACAGGGTAGAAGCTAGTTTCTATGCACAATGAGGGGTTAAAGGTGAAGAGAGGGTAGGGAGAGGGACGTTAGCCTGGACTTCAAGAAGAACAAAGGCAGTGGTTTTGGAAGTACAGTTTGAGTTGACGTTTGAAGAGAGGTAAGGGTGAGATTAGAGTTAACTCCTGGTATGTACATATGACTGTTCTGTACGCTGTTACTTCATGCACGCATAAGGTGTGCATGTGGTATGTATCTGTCATCATGATATATATACAGACATGATGTGCAGCTGATGTGTATAAGGGAACTAGTGTACTACTGTACTGTATCATGTGCAAAACGAATGGCACACATGTGCCCACTGACATTACTGTCTTCACACTTCCAGGTCCCTCCCATCTAGCAATGAGGCAGGCCATACATGCTGGTGAGTCTTTTTAACATTATCTGTAAAACAATTTATAAATCTAGGAAGAGTAGTGTAACTCTGTAGTAGACATGCTGGTGACTGTGTTCACAATAACTGTAATTGACAGGTAGTAAATTGAGTAGTGTAACACGGTACTGATGTGTGTGTTTACTGTGGGGTGTGCATGTGTGCAAGTGTGCCTGTGCCCAAGTGTGCATGTGTGTTAGTGTCCATGAGTGCATGTGTCCATTTCTGAATGTGTGCATTAGTATTGAAGTGCATCTCTTTCAAATATGTATTGAGACTGTAATCTGTGTTCCATGTTTTCCTCCGTAGGTGCTGGTGCTGCTCTGGTGACCTGCAGCAGGGAACCTGAATCTTGTGCCCCAGGTACTGATGATGATGAAATGTCTGTAATGGTGCAGGAAGGTGTGTCTGGGTCTGCCATTGGTCAGCCAATTGACAGTACACAGCTTTCAACCCCGTCAATGCGCACAGTCATCCTGCCGTTACATCCTTTGTCACCATTGTCCCTAGGTGATGGACAGTCAGCAGTGGGCATAGATCAGGGTAATGTGGTACCTGTGGTACATGCATCCTCACAAGGCAGCCATGTGCAGAGGCCTCCAATGGTACCATGCAGACAGTCACCCATGGGTTCTCGTGGGGGCATCCGTGGCTGTACTGCCTCTGGCCGACGTGCCCAAGGAGGTATGTCAACCTCCACTATGTTTAGAACTGTCATGCAGGCACAGGAACGTATGGAAAGGTACACCAGACAGGGTCTGAGGGAGCTGAGAGCATGTCGCACAGCCATGACAGACGGCATGCGTGATGTTGCGAATGCTATCCGTAACTTCACAGATGTCGTTGACAGACGTTGTGGGGGCATAGAACAGCTGCTCCACAACCAGATGTCCATGGGCCAGGGCGATGGTGTGTGTTTGCGACGTCGACGTGGCCGTATGCCAGCAAGAGCACCAGCTGGCAGTGGCCGCGGATGACAATGGGCCCACTCGCGCCTCAAGTGCCAGCACCAGCCCCAGCAATGCTGGGTCTGTGCTGTCATCCAGACGCCCCAGGAGACCATGTGCACGTGGCTCTGGACAGTCCCAACAGGGAACTGTGTCCAGTCAACACACCCCTGCTACCGATGACAGTACCCAGTCTGGGTTAGTACCGGATACAGCCCGTAGCACCCCTGCCAGGCACAGGTACCGTGTCCGTGCCCACAGACACTGATCTGGATGACCTGACAGGTGCAGTCTGTGGCTGTCCACAAAACCCTGTACATGGCAGCCATTATGTGGGACTGTGTGCGTGCTTACACACATGCAGAAACCTAACACCTAGGGCAAACACATACACACACACACTGCACCAACAACGGTCCACCCTGTACTGCTGCCCCTCACAAACACACATACACACACATGTCAATTGGTGTTACCAGTGGCCGGCTTGGGCATACCTAACCCACACCCTGTGCATATAATGACACTGTGCCACCTCCTGCATACTACAACATCGGTGCAGGTAAAGGTAAACACGTTGCTGATGCACAGGGTGACTACATAGATGTGTATAAGTAGTAACATGTTGGTAACTGTTGACTGTTGCAGTATAAATGTGTGTATATCCCAGCAGTCCTGCTGCAGTAACTGTATGAATGTCCTCAATTGTTATCTGCACCCATACTACTTAACAAAGTGTACCAGCTGCACACCATCACATGCTAACATTGACTATGGCAATGCGCATCTTGTGCTGTTATGTAGATTCAGCTACATGTATCTGTTCTGTCACACATGCATTTATACACACCCTGCTACCCACACACATGCACACGCTCACCTGCCATTCCCATTATTTATCACCCTACATGAGTAGCTGTTGATACATGACAGGTACACATTTCAGAAATGCACTATGTTGTTTACTACTGGCATCCCCTTCTCTACCTGTACTCACAGGGTGCAGGCAACCTCATCAGTTGGAAGATGTAATGTGCATCAGGTACTGTAGTACCCTGATTGCCACAGCAAACATGTTTCCCATACGGAAATGCACACACAGACACATCCCACATCCACACACTTGCCACATTCAGGCTTCAGAACACTATCTAGGTATATTCGGGTACATGTGCGTGTTACAGTAGCATGTAACACTACACTGAGTACTGGCAGTTAGTTGTCTGTTGCCATGTTGTCTGTATAGAATAAAAGAATTGTTTGATTATCCTACTCCGTTTTGTGGACATTACTTGAAGAAGTGTTACCTTACATGTGTTATCAGTACCACCACCTTCTGTTTTGTAGTTTTGTTTGTATAGGGTGCTATCAACATCACTGCTTGTTAAGGGTAATGACCACCCTGCAGTGCATAGCCCCATGTGGCAAAAGCCACATCCCACCCCATCATTGTGCACACACACTAACCCCACCAACAGTAAAACACATACTTTCCATTTGCAAGATTCAAACCCATACCTAACTGTGCAATGACAGTAGAAACAGACACATTAGCAGAGTGTGCTATTTGCAGTAGTAGGAGAAATCTTTACTAATGCTGTACTTAGAGGGTGCTGACATCATCTGTGTGTAGGAGGAGGGATGTGCACCCTGTAGTGTGTTCTCCCAGTTGGCAAAAGGCAGTTAACCCTCCCAGCATAGTGCACACACATAAATCACACTCATACTAACACACATACATTCCCTTTGCAGGATTCAAACCCCTACCTAACTACGTTATGACACTGAAGAAAGACGCATTAGCAGAGCGCGCTATGCAAATTACTGGAGGACTTTACTACAGGTGATATGGTTATACAGTCCTGACATCATCAGTGTTTCAAAAGGGGGATCTGCATCCTGTACGGTACTGTCATGGTTGCTAATAGGGACATTTCCCCCACACACACATCGATGTGTTGGAGGTTTGCATATGTGGGGGATCCAGAACTCCAGTGTGATTAGTATATGGTTTGATTGCAACAATGAGGGATATACTCCCAGTGGTGAGCAGTTTGTACTCATGTTTGTAAAGATCAGCTCTAGTATATCTGCCCCTCTTGTGGGAAGGTTGGTTACCTGTTCCATAGCCAAAGAATGTCTGATCAATGGGAACCTTAGAGCTTGGGTATTGTGGCTTGTGTAATGTTCACAGTCTATGTTTGGGTAGCTGGCATCACCCAGTATGATGGTGTTTGCAGAGTAATCTAAACTCTCCTGTGTCAGCATGAAGGCTGTGTGGGAGTCCTGAGTTTGAGAGGGTGCTGTAAGAGCTCCTCTGTGTCTCTTTCCATGTGGTCCAGGGAGGTACGTCCCAACAGCTAGCTGACTGTGACCCTCCCCTTGCTCTGTCTGGAGGGCGGCACGTCTGTCAACACCTCATGTCAAGCAAGTGCACACCCCTCATAAATGATGTGGAAACCTTCAAAGGCCCAAGGCCTGTTGAAAATATGGACCAGACTGCAGATACCTGTATAGAGGCATTCTGTGGACACATTCAGGAATGCATGGATCATGAAGCCACATATGAAAGCATGACCCAATTCTCCAAAGGCAGATGTCCTGGGCACCGGACACCAGCCATAAACACACTATACAATAGAAGGATGACGCCACTACATGATACAACAACCTCCCAAAATGTGAAGGCACCACTGATGAGTATTGGAAGACAACTACAGGCACCCATATGATTGTCTAAGGCCATCTTTGAGAGAGGATTCCACAAGCCACTGAGGATAATCACAAGGCTGCCTGTAGTTATGTTAGTAACCTGGGTGGTACTACCCAGATATGCTCAGAGGTAATCTAATATGTCACACAAAATATAAAACGCACAGACATTGCCATCATCCTAGTGGACAGGTTCAATGCTGCCTTCTCTCCCCACCACACCAAAAGGGAAAATATGTCTCGCAGCACAGTGCTTCCCCCCCTGACATCACAGATGCTCAGGTAAGAGATGCCCTTCCCAAAGCAATAAACACTGCATCAATGGGACCAGACAGTGTCCCAGGCTGTGTCCTACATGAACCACAAGAAGAGCTACACCCAGACATAACACCACTGTTTAATCCCAGCCTTAATACACGATATGTGGCCAGAGAGTGGCATACAGCAACAGTGGTCCCTCAACATGCAGGTGGTGCTGTCACGGATCCTGGACACTACTCGCCCCATATGTCTGACTAGCTTTGTCTGCAAAGCTATGGCAAGGATCATCATGAACCTCACATATCTAGATATTGTGGACCTACAGACATGTCACCATACACAGTTTGGCTTTGTAAATGGCAAATCCTGCCTATCAAACCTGTTTGATTTCTTTGAAACAGTCACCAAGGCCACTGTCAAGGGGTAGGAGGTCCACACAGCCTACCTGGACCTTGCATAAGCCTTGGATACAATACCCCACTTGTGCATTCTAGGGAAGCTCACCAGTGCACATATTAACCCCTATGTCACTATGGGTATTGCACAGTGGCTCAAGGGCAGAACACACATGGTAGAATTGCTGGAGCCATGTCAGCCTCCAACCTGGTACAAGTGGTGTCCCACAAGGCACAGCCCTAGGAGCTGTCATGTTCATTATATATTTGTCATAGGTACAGGCCAACATGGAAGTACTGTGGCTCAGCAAGTCGCAGGTGACTGCAGACCGAACACCATAATCAACTCAACAGCTAACACACGCATCCTCCAAATGGGACTCTTGCAAACACATGACTTGTGCCACAGCCATGGCCTCAACGTGAATGACAGAAAGAGTATAGTCATCCCCTTTGTCAAACACTAAGTGACCACAACGTACCACATATGTGTTAATCCAGTAAGTGCAGACCAAGGAATTATGGACCTTGGGGTGCAGGTTGATAGCATTCTACCATTTGACAACAACATGGACAAAGTGGTTAGGTAAGCATGTTATATGGGCCACATCATCATGGGATCCACATGTAGGCCAGGGAGGACATTGTGCCCCTTTACTCATCCCTCATCATGCCCATAATTGACTATGATGAACCTGTCGGCATGCACCTTACCAGACACCTGCAGCAACTGGAGCTACCACATATGTACCTCGACAAGGGGATCAAAGTGCTCAAACAGATGCCACATACTGACTGGTTAAAGTAGCAGCAGCTCTACTCAGTGACATACTGCCTCTTCATAGGCAATCTGTACCTGACATAGAAGGCCAGGTCATACCCTCATGTAATGGCCATGCTGCATCTCAGAATATCCAGATCCCACCAGGATACACGCTGGAAATACTTGAACCTCAGGAGTGATATACATAGGACATGGTGGAGGGCACATTCACAACTCAGAGGCTCCCTTCATTCCTGATTATTATCCCAATAGAGGTTAGGCGGACTGACTCAGTGACTATCTTCAAGAGCGATATTAATGACTGGATGTGACATTGTAGGGTTACCCTGGGTATCACTTATGTGTCACTGTGAGAAAGAGGCACAGTATACTAACCTTGGAAAAGGGCATAGCAAGACAGATTCACAATGCATGTTGAAAGGCACGCACATTCTGGCTAGGTGGATACATGCCCTGGGCAGATATCCCTGTACGAACCTATGGACCTTTGTCTCTTTTTCACCATTGGCCCTATGTGCTGTCAATCACCAATGTAATCTCAATACTCCGGTAGCATGTGCAAAGGTCAGTTGTCAGTCACCTCTATGGTACAGTTGTGGAATATGTGTGTCATGTAGTAATGTCACAGCTGCCACATGTACACAGTCAACCCTATCCGCTACCCATTGATGTACATCACATGTATGAGATGGAAACACATGGCCAAACTGTAACAACAACATACAAGTCAGTCAGATGCATGGACACATATGACTCAGTCATTGTCCATGCCACCACAGCTGATGTGGGATGTCGCTCACTGGGATACATGATAGGGAATATGGAAGGGATCACTGAGCAAGTGACACAGGCTGGTAGACCCCTGACCTTGGTTGGCATCAGACCCTCACCAGGGATTCCGACAAATTACTGAATGCTAATGAATAAGTGTAGCTACAACACCCTAGCTGAATGGTTCTTAGCATGCAGTCACTGCATTGCTATGGAATACTGTCTTACCACTCCCACAACAGGTGAGAACATGCAGCTCCTGTACATCAACAACATGTAGACTTTATGCCCCAGACCAGGTGTGCATCCCTCACTACTAGGCTGATAGCATCTACATCTCACACTGTATATACACATCCCACATGCAGCATCTGCACAGAAGACCACGGTCATAATGTTACCCTGTGCAAATACCATGTATTCACATGTGGCAGGCATCACACATGGTAACTATTGAAAGTCACAGGTACATATGTGTATTTGGCACACACATACATCATGTGTTCATTGCCATAACCGGTGTAATCAATGTCATGCATTATTGTGAGGGACAACCCACACACATGGGCATTCTGTGTGTGCACAACACACATGGCATGTCTGTAATCAAAAGCCATACATAATTGTGATATCGTTTAGAAAGGGGTATGTGCATCCTGTAGTGTGTTTTCCCAGTTGCCAAAAGGGATATATCAATCATACACACTTACCCCCCTTCACACACACTTGCCACCTGCTGGATTCAAACCCCTACCTAACTATGTTATGACACTAGAGACAGACACATTAGCACAGCTCGCTATTCACATTAGTGGGGGATTTCTTTTCCCTTGATATACTTATAGGGTGCTGACATCATCAGAGTTTAGAAAGTGGAATGATCATCCTGTGGTGTGTTTTCCCAGTTGCCAAAAGGGATGTTTCTTTCATACACACTTACCCCCCTTCACACACACTTGCCACCTGCTGGATTCAAACCCCTATCTAACTATGTTATGACACTACAAACGGACGCATTAACACGGCGCGCTATTCAGAGTACTGAGAGAATCCTTTTCTCCAATATACTTATAGGGTGCTGACATCATCAGAGTCTAGAAAGTGGAATGATCATCCTCTGGTGTGTTTTCCCAGTTGCCAAAAGGGATGTTTCTTTCATACACACACACTTGCCACCTGCTGGATTCAAACCCCTACCTAACTATGTTATGACACTACAGACGGACGCATTAGCACAGCGCGCTATTCGGATGACTGTGAGAATCCTTTTCTCCAATATACTTATAGGGTGCTTACATGATCAGTGTTTAGAAAGGGGGATGAGCATCCTCTGGTGTTTCACATTTGCTAGGGGTAACATTTGGACCAAGTGTGTGAGCATGCCCAGTTCAGCCTTCCCATGGCATGTTGTGTGAAAGGTGTTTTCACATTTGCTAGGGGTAACATTTGGACCAAGTGAGTGAGCATGCCCAGTTCAGCCTTCCCATGGCATGTTGTGTGAAAGATGTCTCATTTATCTAAATGTGTGAGCATGCCCAGTGTGGGCTTTACATATGTTGAACTCTGCAGCCCATCACATTTGTGGATGAGTGTGACCTTCAACAAATACCTCCAGTTTATGGTTGTGTGTTCTGTGCCATGTTGTGTAGTTACTGTCCGAATGCTTTTTGTGTGAACAAAACAAGGAGTATACTGTGCCTGCAGGTTTTGCATGGGATACTTTGCACACAATTGTCAACATCCGTTCATACTGACGTAACACTGTAGCACTGTCTAGTGTAGTGTTTCAGTACTTTCACTGTGGTGGTCAGTATCCTGGGCTTTAGTCCTATCACTGCTTTACATTTCCATAGTGTGCACAACAGCCTGGTTAGGGTCCAGTTGTGCACATCTGCACAAAGGCAGTGCCTCTACAGACCCTGTTAATTGCTGCCCCATAAGCTTAACAAGTGTAGTCTGCAAATCTATGGAGAGGATCATAATTGAGCTCATAAACAAAGATATAGGGGACATGCAGACATTGTACCCATCCCATTTTGGCTTGGTCAGGGGCAGATCATGCCTTTTGTACTGGGTTGACATCTTCAAATTGGTCACTTAGGCCATTGTTGGGGAAAGGCAGTCCATACAGCCTACCTTGGCCTTGCAAACACTTTCAACACAATACCCCACTCAGGTATTGTGGAAAACCCTAACAACTGAAATGTAAACCCATATGTCACAAGATGGGTTGCAAACTGGCTTAAGGACGGGACCCACAGGGTTAGAGTTGCTGGCACTATGTTAGACTCCAGGCTGGTCACAGGTGGTGTCACACAGGGCTCAGTCCTTGGCCCCATTGTTTGTCATGTACTTCCCAGAAGTACAGGCCAACATGGGAGGACTTTGGATGACAATGTTAGCAGATGACTGCACACTGGGCACCATAGTGGACAGTGCATCACACACAGATATCCTTCAGAAGGGACTCACAGTAACTGATAGCTGGTGCCAGGGCCATGGCCTGAAGTCAAAGTGCACAACATGTGTAGACATACCCTTCAGGAAAAGCAAGGTGACCCCAAGCTACCATATAGGTGGCAATCCTCTAAGCACAGAGGAGGTTATCATGGACCTGGGGACCCAGGTTGACAGTCGCCATTCTTCTGAGACTCACATTGCTAAAGTGGCTAGGAAGACCTTCTACATTGCCCACCTGATCAGGATGGGATTCACATCCAGATCTAGTGGGTCATTGTTCCCCTGTACTCTTCACTTATCAGACCAGTGATCAAGTCGAATGCCCTATTCTGGCTGTATCTCACCCAACATCTGCAGCAATTGGAGACACCCTGACTGTCCCCCACCTAAAGGATCAAGGAACCCCAACAGCTGTCATATGCTGCCAGATTGAAGACACTCACACTCTATTCACTCACATACCGTCTGCTTAGAGGTGACATGTGCCTGACATGCGAGGCCATGTCCAAACAGAGATTAATTGACATGCTCCACCTCAGACTCAGAAGATCCACCTGAACCACTAGTGCAGGTGACTTACACCTTAGCAGGGATGTATGTTGGACATGTTGGAAGGATGGAGTTATCACTCGGAGACTCCCTATGCTGTGGAATACAATCCTGGTCCATTTGAGGCAGAGCACCTTGCTGGCTGTGTTCAAGAGGTATCTTGACCTAATGCTAGTCGGAGAATGTGTTTGTCCATCAACACATTGTAGCGTAGTTTGCCATGTCATATGTCTTGTTTAGTATACTGTGCCTCTGTCTACCTGTGACATAACATTGATACCCAGGGTAAACCTCCCATCTCCCATCCACTCATTAGGATTCCTGTTGAGGGACTCAACCAGTGTCTCTATGGACAACCTGTACTGGTAGTTTACTCATGTGTGGGGTGGCTTCTGTGTTTTGGATAATGCAGTACAGCCTGTCCTATATATGTCAGTGCTGGGGTTCAGGTCCCTCATGTGCATAGCTCCCTGCCATTCAGATTGTACAAGGTGCAGCATGTGCATTGATTCCAGCTTGGACATGGCTTTCTACATCAGGCACAGCTTGCATCTGGGTGGACAGCATGGCAGTGTGTGGAGCTGCACTCTGTTTAATCAGACTACACATTACATGTGTTCCAGCTCTGTCATACTCCTGTTGAGGTACTGTTGTGGACTTTACAGGTGCTGGATGTGTGTGCATGAGGTACACCCCACACGGGCTGTTGTGGTCATTTCTAATGGAGATGAAAGATAACTGCAGAACCAGAATGACCTCCGCTTAGCTAGATGTCAGACAGCATGGACCATACAATCACAACTGAAAACAGGACCCTCTCCACAAAGGGAAAGTGTCCTGTCTGGTGGACCCCAGCCATAAACAAACTGTATGACAGATGAGGGTTACTAATGCAAGACAGAGCTACATCTCCAAAAGGGAAGACAGCTGTGATCAGCACTAGTAGAAAGCTACATTATCTCATAAAGACATGCAAGGTCAACTTGGGGACATAAATCACCAAAGACAATGAAGGTAACCACACTGCTTTCTTCAGTTATGTCAGACACCTGGTTGTGAACCCTCGGATATGCTCAGAGTTGGTACACAACAACATATATTCCAGTGACCTGACAGATATTGGCAACATTCGGCGGGCAGCTTCAGTGCGATTTACCCCCTCCCTCACCCCCAAAACAAGATAGTTATCACTGCTGTATGTAACCTCACTGTCATCTTGGATGTCCATGTGAGAGCCACACTCAGCAAAGACAAGTACACAGCATCCATGGGACCTGCTGGTATCTCCAGTTGCATGCTATGTGAACTCCAGAAGGGGCTGGACCCATATATACAACTGCTATTTAACCTTAGTCTTGCTACAGGATATGTACCTGAACACTGGCATACGGCAACAGTGGTCCCACTCCACAAAGGAGATGCCTCCACAGACCATGGCAACTACCACCACACAGGCTTAACCAGCCTTGTCTGCAAAGATATGGGGGGAGTCATGGAGCTCTTACACAGACACATTACTGACCTACGGACCCTTGTTCCCACCTAGTTCAGCTTTGTACAGGGCAGATCCTGCCTTTTGCACCTTGCACCCGAAAAGTACCTACCATGAAGATCAGGGTTCTTCAACACATGTCATATGCTTCCAGAATAGAGGAAGTCCAGCTTTGTTCAGTGTCATACCGCATACTTACAGGTGACCTATGCCTGACATACAAGACCATGTCCAATCAGGATTTGGTGGACATGCTCCACTGCAAGCAATCCAAATCCACCAGAGCCATGAGAGCTGAGTATTTGAACCTCAGCACATACATGTATAGGACATGCTGGAGGGACAGAGTCATAACTCAGAGGCATCTCACACTCTAGCAGAGTATCCCAGTTCATGTTTGACAGAGTCCCTCACTGACTCTCTTCAGGAGACATCTGGACAACTGCATATGAGACGGAGGCACAGACTAGACAGAGACACAGTCATGTTATTCAATTACGTAAGGGGTCATAATGTGTCACTACTAAGTCAGAGGCACAATATTCAGAATCTATTCTGTACACTTATTACCACTATAAGGGGTGGCAATAGCCACATCACTATGGCTAGGCTTATACATGCACTAGGGCAGATAGCCTAGTAGTACACTATGACACTATGAAACACCGGTGTATGTGTAGCTATTGTCAATCAAACAGTATGATGTGGCTCGGGGGGCTTGATATCTCCCTGTATTCCAACATTGTTTTGTCTATTCCTTCTAGCATGTCTAGGGATCAGTTGCTAGTGTCCTCTCCTGCTCAGCTGGTGAACCTGGGAATATTGAGGCACTGTTACAGTTGCCTCATGTACACTGACAACCCTCTCCTTCTGCCATAAAACACACATACATGTGAGAGATGCAACTATATAGCCAAAGTGGAGGCTGAGCTCTCTCAACATAGGACTAGCAAGACCAGAGAGAGGGTGAAGGTAACCACACACAGATCTTTAATCCAGTCTCACATGGCACTGTCACAACTTAAGATCATACACATAGACACACAGAGACACTCTCGGAGGCTCTGATCAGAAGTCTACCAGAATGGCAGTGGCCACCACAGCAGACACTCACACAACTGCCTCCACAGGGCACAGCACATGCAACACATTGACCACAGAGTCGGTGTGCCAAACAGTCACAGCCCTTAAGGCCAAACACAATGCCAGACACACTTGTCATAGGTGACTCCATAGTCAGACACACTGATGTCCCACTCACCAGATCAGGTACAGAGGAGGTCACAGTAAGCTGCCTATCGGGCACTAGAATCCACCACATAATGCAAGCACTCAGGTCACTAAACTGCAAGTACAGGTCTGACCCAGTCATAATCCATGCTGGTGTGAACGACCTGAGATGTACCTCCCTGGACTACATGGAAAGAGACATAGAGGATCCCTCTGATTATGTAGTCCAGGCAGGTATGACCCTGACCTTCGGCAGTATCCTACCTTCACCAAGTATGATGCCACATAAACAGAGACAAGATGATCAGCTGTAGTATTTTGATTAGACTATGGTGTCATTCTAAGGGGGTCCAATGTCTGTCTGCCTGGGATGACATGCTGGACAGGCCACGGTGATTTGCAAGGGACGGCTTGCACCTGTCACCCCTGGACTTCCGGATTTCAGATGATGCTCTTGCCACCCCCATTGTGCCTTTTTTATGCAAGATTCAGATTCTACACCTACCACCCTAGAACACAGTAAAGGAAAGACACTAAGGCCAATGCTGCTCAATGCCCAAGGTCTCAACCTCAAGCTGCACACACTTTATGCCCTTCTCAGTATGTAGCACATTGATGTCTGTGCTGTGCCTGAAACCTGGTTCACAGCTTCTGACAGCACCCCGGCACTATCGGGTGTTACCTCATATCATGCATTCCGGCACCAGCATCCCGACAACACCAAGAAGGATGGTGGGTGTCCATATTCATCAAGGACACCCTCACCTCATGGTTGGTGGCAACACACGATGCATCGGAGACCATCCAGGTGCCAGTGACCGTAGGCAAGACTGCTCTGCAGTTTGTAGCATGTTACATGCCACCCGCTCAAACTCAGGTACCTCACACAGCTATCCTGCAAACACTGAAGGGGATAAATGTATCTCCAAACACCATCCTACTGGGTGATTCCAACTATCCACATATAGACTGGGATCACTAATCATGCCACAACACTCTAACACAAAGGTTCCAAGAGTTCATACACTGAAATGCCATGGAACAACTGGTCCCAATCCCCTCAAGTGGAGGCAACATACTAGAACACATCATGACGAAAATGGGGTCACACTGTTCAACACCAGACGTATACCCATCATTGGTGAGATCAGATCATGGACTACTCTCAGTGGGAGTTCACATCCCACCCATACCCCAGATGGGAAAAGAAATGGTGAAGACCTTCTCAAATGCCGACTTCACATTTCTGAGGACTGGTGTGGTCTCTTTCAAGGCCCCCAGGCCAGCGGACACCATTACCCAAGCCACTGTATCACTTAGAAATGCCTTCTACCAGCACCTCCAGGACTGCATGGTTCAGGCAATCCCAAATAATAATGACTCTTTGTACCACAGGCAAGCATCCAGTCTGGTGGACCCTAGCCATAAACAAGCTGTACAACACAAGGAAGGAGCTACTACGAGATAGAGCGTAATCCGTAGGGGGGAAGACACCCCTGCTCATTGTGAGTAAAACACTGGGTTCCCCCATACAATCATCCGAGGCATGTTTTGAGAGTAAACCCACTCAGGACTCCGGGGACAATCATGAGGCCTTTTTTACCTATGTTTGAAACCTGGGAGGAAACTCCCGGATATGCTCAGACTTAGTTCGGAATGATGTTGATATCACTGCACCTACAGACATTGGCAACATACTGGCTGACAGGTTCAGTGCAGATTTCTCCCCTCCCCAACTGGGGGTATGTACACCAGAGGATTGTAGCCCCCAAACATCTCCACTGCTGGGGTGGGAACTGCTCAATCCAAGGCAGAAAACACTTTATCCATGGGACCAGATGGTGTCCCCAGTTGTGTGCTCCATGAACTCAATGAGTAATTACACCCGCAGTTAGGGCAGCTGTTTAATCTTAGCCTCACCTCAGGATATGTTCCCAAGGAGTGGCATACAGCAATGGTGGACCCACTTCACAAAGGAGGTGCCTCCACCAACCCCAGAAACTACCATCCCATCAGCTTGACAAGCCTGTTCTGCTAAGCTAAGGAGAGGATCATAATGGGAATTCTAAATGAAGACATAGGGGACTTGCAGACATTGGATCCAATCCAGTTTGGCTTTGTCAAGGGTAGATCATGCCTTTTAAACTTGGTTGACTTTTTCAAAACACTCACCCAGGCCATTGACGTGGGCAAGGCAGTCCACACAGCCTACCTTGACCTGGCAAAGGCTTTCGACACAATACCCCACTCAGGTATCATTGAAAACATCACCAGCTTAATTGTGAACCCATACATCACAGCATGGGTTGCAAACTGCCTAAGTGACGGAACACACAGGGTCAAAGTTGCTGGTGCCAGTTCACACTCCAGAGCTGTCACAAGTGGTGTCCCACAGGGCTCAGTCCTGGGCCCACATTTGTTCAGTATCTACTTTTCAGAAGTACGAGCAAACACAGGAGGATTATGGCTGACAAAGTTTGAAGATGACTGCAAACTGGGAATCATAGTTGGAAACCCATCTGACACAGACATCCTTCAGAAGGGTCTCATAGACACAGATAACTGGTGCCACGGCCATGGCCTTACATTAAACACTAAACAATGCATAGCCATACCCTTCAGGAAGAACAAGGTTACCACAACTTCCCATCTAGGTGGCAATCCTCTAAGCACAACGTAGGTTATCAGGGACCTGGGCACCCAGGTTGACAGTGACCTTTGTTTGACACTCACATTGCCAGGGTAGTTTGGAAGGCCTTCTACATTGGCCACCTCATCATGCAGTGATTCACATCTAGATCAAGGGAGGTCATCGTTCCCCTGTACTCATCACTCATCAGACCAATGATTGCATACAATGCCCCATTCAGATTGGATGGGCCCACAAATTCCTCGACAGGAGGTGAAAGGGTCTCAAACATATTTCTTATGCTGCCCGACTGAAGGAATTCCAGCTGTATTCAGTCGCTTACTGTCTGCTCAGAGGTGACCTGTGCCTGACATACAAGGCTATGTCCAACCCAGAATTAATGAACATGCTTCACCTCAAGACCTCTACATCCATCAGAACTACAAGGGCAGGAGACCTAAACCTCAACACAGATATTAATAGGATGTGCTGGAGGGACAGATTCATCACCCAGAGAGTCCATATGCTGTGGAACAACATCCTGGTACATGTGAGGCTGAGCACCTTACTGGCTTTGTTCAAGTGAGATCTTGACCAATGGATGGGAGATTGCAGGTATACCCCAGGGATAACCTCAGTATCACTGCTTGACAGAGGCACAGCAAAATAATGGGCATATTATCCATCAACTTGCAGGGGTGGCAGAAGCCACAAAACTCTGGGCTTGGCTTATTAATGCCCTAGGGCAGATAGCCTAGTATGAACCTATGAACCTATGGACATAGGCCTGGGGCAGTTCCTGCTATTAGGACAGTGGTCTCCAGCAGGCTATATAGTAGTAGTCGGTTTTAGCCATTGGTTTTTGACCATGGCTATTCCATGTTGCTTCTTGTTGTGGTACAAACATGGGTGTGTGGTTATCCATGCTATTTATTGCTAGTCACCCTCATTTTGTATCTTGTTCCATGTTTTTGCACATGTACATCACTGTATGACGTGCAGCTGTTTCCGCAGGGTCATATGCGTGGATATGGATGTTAGTTGGGGTCCTCAGGTGTGCATATTGTACATGATATTACATTACTTAACACATGGCATTCATGCCTCAGGTGGTGCTGCAGGGCCACCTCTGTCGGATACACATACTACTCTCCCTGTACGTTTGGAAGCAGGTTGTGTCATGTTAGGCATCCCTGTTACTGTATGAGTAAGTCAGAGCGGGTATCAGTCCCAGTGTTCCTACTGACCAAGCGTATGTGCTATGCGTTGCCTCTTTGCCAAGGCCAGGGCATACTGGACACGCCTCCTTCTGCCTACTGGGACAAGGTCAGGTTGTTCCTCCTCCGAGTCACCCCCTGCCTGTGGTGGCCTTGGCAATGGTGGGGGGATGTTTGGCCCAGCCCTGTGCTGGTCCTGCTGCAGCTGTTTCCGCAGGATCATATTATGTAGCATAGCACATATCATGATCATTTGGGTACATGTAGTTGGTGTGTACTGCAAAGCTCCACCAGATGTGTCCAGACACCGGAACCGTGACTTGAGCAGCCCAAACACACGCTCTATGATATTACGTGTTTGTGCGTGTGCCTCATTATGGCATTCCTGTTCAGGTGTGCGTGCATTTCTGATGGGTGTCATCAGCCACGGCTCAAGTGCATAACCTGCATCCCCCACTAGGTGTCCGTGTGGGAAGTCCCCATTGGCAAATGATTGGTACAGCTGCGTCAGATGCCAGATGTGGGAATCGTGGTAGCTCCCAGGGCAGCCAGCACGCACATTCATTATTATGCCCTGGGCATCACACACGACCTGGCAGTTGATGGAGGGGTATCCCTTGCGGTTAATGTAGGCTCTACCCCGCTCACCAGCTGGTGCTTTGATGTGTATGTGCGTGCAGTCTATTGCACCCAGCACCTCAGGGTATCCCGCTATTTGCTGGAAGAGACGCATATTGCTGGCCACAACCTCACGGTCATTAGGGACATATATATGATCACTGACATGTGGTGACATGGCATCCAGGAACTGGTGCAGTACCCTGGAGGCTGATGCCTGTGATATCCCCATCATATCGCCAGTTGGTCTCTGGAAGGTACCTGTTGCTAGTATTCTTAGGCCAACACATACCTTGGTTTCCACTGGGATGGGTTCCCCTCTGTTGGTTCTGTGTGTGAGGCGTGGCCTGCACAGCTCAACAATCTGCTGCAGGAGCTCTCTGTCCACTCTATAGCACTCTACTATCTCCAGCTCATGTAACCCATGGTAGGTGACCCTGGGCCTGTATACTCTTCTCCTTCTCCTCACTCTGGGTTGTCTGTCAGCATCTGCATTATCACCACCCTCAGCAATTCGCCTATGTCTGATTATAACAGCTATGGCAGCCCCTAGCATTTCTGCTCTGAGTTCAGCTTTTTTCAGTTTTCAATTCTGATAGCTTACTTTCTTGCAGTATCTCTTGTGAGAAACACCCTGCACTGCTCTTTGCAGTGTTTTAAGTGCTGGGTTGGGCTTCTAGTCTGTCTGCATAATTGCCTGCTTCCAATTGTTTCCACCAATTAACTCCAGCAGTATTCCCTGTCAGTTTCCCTGTATTTTGGTTGTTTCCTGTTTCCTCTCTGTTTCCTGAAGGGGAGCAATGTGCACACCAGCTTAAACACGCTCACAGACACTTAAACGCGCGTACACATCCCTACACGGTGTTACACGCGCGCACACATCCTTACACGGTGTTAGCTAGGCTGATTCATGCTAAAACGCGTGCACACTGCCTTACACACGTGCACGCCCGCGCAAACCGTTGTAAACAGTTTGCAACACGCTCCCACATGTTGAACCTGCCTTACACGCGTGCACACACGCGCATGCACGTATATCAAGACACTTTGAGTGTAGGGATAGCGTATACCCTCAATTTCTTGACTTTCCTAGTGTTCTGTTGGGACACACCTCCCTCCCTGATGTCTGTCTGTCATCTGTTACCTTACATTGCCCTCCAATCTGGTACATTTATTACTATCCTTCCCCCCCGTGATGTCACCTACCTCTTACTCTGTTCCTCCCCCGTCTCTAACTCTTACACTACTCAGAAAGTGCTCATTACCTATGTGGCAGTGTGATTCAGTATTGTAACCCTCATTTACATAGGATTGCCTAGTAATGCTTAGTTACATGTCTTACACGGAGCTTCCCCTTGACAACCACTAAACGGAGGCCATATTGTTTTTGGTCTGCAAGTCCCTCCATTGACATTTCATGTAATACATAAATCCCACAATTGTGGGTTTATAAGCTTCGGTTTTCAGTTTTAGGTAGCGCACCCTGTTTGCGCGGGTGTGCGCTGCAGTTAAACACATAAATCCCGTGAAAAAAAAAAAAGTTATATAACTTATTTTTGCAACACTTTTTCCTGCCAATGGCCACATATTTGGCCATTGGCATGCTTAATTAAACATATGCACCCTTTATTTGGAGCTGACATAGCTCCGTTTTTAATTTTGCAGAAATGTACTCAGTTGTCAGCTGAGTATATTTCTGCAGCTAACACGTCTGTTACACGGACTGGTTTCTGCTTCGTGGATCGCTCAAATACCTCATTTGCATATCTTTGAGCTGCAAATGAGGTATTGAGCATTTCCACGCCCAGTCCGTGTAAGAGACGTGTTAGCTGTCTCTTACACGGAGATTTGGGCTGTTCCTGAATCAGGAGGCTTACACGGAGGCTTACACTACTCTTGAACTCCGTGTAAGCCTTCCTGAATCTGGCCCATTGTCCTGTATTCTATTTGAATCTGTGTATAGAAACATATGTTCTTATGTCAATGCTGATAAGCATATCCTGTTTTTTATGAAGAAAAACATATTTTTGAGAAAACACATTGTCAGAGATCAGCTTTTCTGACAGTGTGAACATCCTGTATTTTATTTGGATCTTTGTATAAAAAACATCCGTTATCCTGTTTTTCCATGCAGAATAACATGTCATTGTTCTTTAAAAGCAGATTTTGTATTTTTGTTCTTGCATACATCCTGTTTTGAGACTGTAAGGGAAAAATGTCCATTCTTTAAAAGCAGATTTTGTATTTTTGCTCTTGCATACATCCTGTTTTGAGTCTGTAAGGGAAGAATGTCCATTCAGCAGATTCCTTTTCCAAGCCATGGTCATTTAGTATGACTGCTGATCACATATTACTTAAACTTTGTTTCTGCATTTAAGCAAGCCTTTTCTTTCAGCATATTTACAACATAATTAATTTCAGATTTATATTCATAAAATCTAACAAACTGATCTTAGAGAATAATGTTTTGGTTTACAATGGTGATTATTATTTACAAAAATGGGGAGTAGCTATGGGTACTGCATGTGCAAATAGTTACTCGAACATTATGTTTCCCACTAAAATATCAGGATGCCTACACATTTTAAAGAGAAAAACACTTGAAACACATTTTTATTCTGGCAGCACACAAATGGTAGGTGGCTCCCCCACCCTCAAAACAACAAATGAAGGTGTGTGCAAACCAAGGAATACCACATAATTAAATTGGTATATATACTTTCCACACAATTATCAGAATGTATAGACATTTATAACAAAAAAAGACAATTTATGATTGCCAGTCACTTCTCACTGTGTCCACAACTACACTAGAGGTGGCACTGGGCCATCTCAGAAGCATAACACCTGTGCCACTGACATGTACATTACATTTCCGTACAATAACAGAAGATTATAAAATACAATTTTAACAATAACACTTGTGATGAAAGTTAATAACCTATATATCTGGGAAACGTAAATGCCTGCAAAAAATGCCTATCCCAACTGTGAACTATAAGATGTGCCTAGAGATAAACATTACATATTCTACTGGAAATATTTGTTTATTTATTTTACATTTGGTTACCGGGAAAGTCCAACTGGACACAAGCCTTTTTTCAATGGAGACCTGAGGAGAAAATTTCCACATTTATGAAACAGTACATAGTACAATAAAATGACAGCATACAATATCATGAAGGATACACGTAAATTATGCTAATACATGCAATTTATAATTAAGAAAAAAGCATTGTGATACAAAAAGTGTGAGAAATATTGAACAAATCATACTTATCATACATCAGAGTAATGTAAAGCATTTCCACAATATCATATGTCACCGAATCATCTAAGGCATTACACAAATCTTGTTTGTTTACACAAGACTGAGTAGTGTTGCCAGCATTATGTACATGATTAAAGAGGAAGTAGAGAAAGAAAGCAAACTTCTAGCTGGGAAGTTTGCAGTAGAGTTGTGGAAAAGAGGTGCGGATAGTTTTATGAGGTTAAGGATATGGTCTAGTGAGGACTGGGACTAGAACAGAGCCATGTATCAGCTAGGTGAACTTTTAGTATTTTTTGAATTGTATTAAGGAGGATGTATTAGATATGTTGGAGGGCAGAGTATTCCATTTTCTTGCTGTAAAATTTGAGAAGAGTGATACATCAGCTGCATTACTGGCTTTAGTTATATCTAGGAGGAGTTTATTGCTGAAGCGTAAAACCTTACTACTGGTGTAGGGATGTAGTAGATTTTGTAGTGCTGGGGTTTTCTCAGGGTGATACATTACTTTATGGGCTACCATATGTTGGTTGTAAAGGAGGACCTGAGGTAATTCTAGCCAGTTAAACTGCTTTAGGGTGATACAGTGATGTGACCTATAAGGAGAATCTGTGGCAAACCTGGCAATTTTGTTGTATCAGGAACAATGTTTTGCTATGTTCATCTTTCTAAGATTAGTGAGAAGTGGAGAATCATAAAGAAGCATTGAGATGAGGTGTGTATGTGCAATTGTGGCCTTAGTGTTTTTTGTAAGAAATTGTTTATTTCTGTATAGAGCACCCATTTTTTTATGAACCTGCTTTATGGTATGGAAAATGTGTATATCAGATTTCATATTACAATCAACAATCAATCTCTACCCCAAAAAGTTTAGTGTGAGTGACGGGAGAGTGATAATAGTTTTATTTTGGATATGATGTTAAATGGGTGAGCATGCGATGTGTATCTTGTAGGTAGGAAGAGCAGAGGTTTAGTTTTATTGGGGCTCAGAATTAGCTGGGAATCAGTAAGCCATGCTTTGACAGAAAGAAAGGAAGCTTGTGTTAGTGAATGCAGTTCTTGAAGGGAAAAAGCAGCACATATTACTGTGGAGTCATCTGCATATTGAATGACTGAAGCATGTAGTGTAGAAGAATGTAGGTTGTTAGTAAAAATAGAGAACAGTAGAGGTTCTAGGATGGAGCCATGGGGAACTCCTGGAGTAACTGGGAATAGGGGGGAGGTCCTGCTACCGTTGAACTGTTTGCTGTCAACCTGATAAATAGCTTTGGAACCAGGCAATAAAGGGTTCACTAACATTTAGATCAGAAAGAACATTAATAAGTTTACTGTGTGTGACCATGTCGAAGGCCATAGAAGGATCATGAAAGATAGCAGATACAAATTTCCATTGCTTCTATGGTTGTTTAAGTTTCTTTGTAACATGTTATAAAGTCTAGAATGTACTTGAATAATATAAACATACCTTAGCAAAATTAGAAGCCTTCTCTGCAGATAAATCACCTTCAAAGGAATAGCAATTTTCTGTTTTGTCCAATACACATGTTTCTTCACCATCAAGTTTACTAGCTACATGGTTACCTTTTTATAGTGTAGATTCCAACCTCTGAGCACAGTGAAGATGCAAATGAGGTGTGAATTCATTTGAATTGTTGAATACCAGACTTCTAACTTTGTCTAGCAAATGTAAACATAGTGTAGGTGCTAAACCACTGTTAGTTAATAATGGATTGGAACTATGCATGATTAGTGGGACAAAGAAGGAAGAAACAACAACAATTCAGACTACCTTCGCTGCAGTGGGTGTGTCACTCAGGATACACTTAGAAAATGTAGAAATAACTTTAGAAAGCTTTTAAATGGAATTAAAGAGCACACATTTCTCATTTATGATCAATAGTAGACAGACTATCTTACCTGTGCTGATAAATGTTTTTCATTGTTATGTACTTATCATAAAGGTAAATGAGAATGATACAAAATGCATTATAGAATGCCATATCTGAGATTACAGCAGAGATAAGGGAAGAATGAACAAGAGAAAACAGAGCTGCATTTGTGCTAAGAGAGTCAGAAATGGTTGTGTGATCAACTGCGCTGAATATCTATCAATACATACAACCGACTGAGAATGTGCAAATGTATGTTCTGTTAATACTGTAGAGGAAGTGGGAATTACTTATATTCACATGATTTGTTTTTTTGCTGCACAGCTGTTTCTGTGACAAGGAGAGATAACACACTCCTTCTGTGTTCTGCAGTTTCAGTAGTATGATAGTTTAAATCCAAAGCTGTGTAAAAATATTTCATATGTGTTAAAATGTTTTTTTTTAATATAAATATTTACATGGAGTGCATATTTGTGCACACACACAGTGAAATAGGTCAGTATTTAAAATATAATATCAGCTTGGATAATACTGACAGCATAAAAAAACAGTTGTGAATCAACTGTGTAAGTAGCACACACCTTGTAAAAAAGCTGAGAAACACAGAACATAAGATAGTTAGACCATGATTCAAATCCCATGTTATTTTTTTAAGCTAGATGATATCAAGAATGTTTGATGACGAAAATCTATTTTTGACTTTGCCTGTCTTGTTTGTGCAATGCTCAACTGTACAAAAACATGCCTTATGGCTATAGACAAAAAAGATACATTGTAACTTTCCAAAAAGCTACATTTGTTAATTCTTTTGTCTTCCTTCACACAAAAACAGTAAGCAGTGCTGTGCGGTGTGCAGCACTCATACACAACACCTGCAGACAAAAAAGATACATTGTAACTTGTTAGAAAGATACATTACTTTTCCGCCTTCCTGAGTGCAGACATGGTAAGTGGCATTGCACAATGATCAGCACTCTGGACCATAATGAGTGTAAAAATACATCTGCTTCCTAGCTTCCTTTGTGGTAACAGGTGTAAGTTCATAACCACAATTTTATTAAATGCTGTTATAATTAATTTTATATAAAAAAATTAACAATATTAAGATAATTATACATAACAATACTTATGTATAGCAGTTGATATCATATGAATTATATGCATGACTGGGGTATTCTGACAATTATGTGTCTGTAATTAAAGGTTTATTTTCTGTCCTGGGATGGACTTCATACTTCACTGATATTCATCTTCACAACTCACATAACACAAGTATAGCTGTAAAACAGAATGTATTGTGTGGTCTGACCCAGAACTCAGAAATCTTTCCTGAAAGTAATACCAGTATATGCACTTCCGATATATTGTCACATATTACTGCTGCATCACACCTGAGAATGCATAAACTGGGACCTTGTCAGGTTACACACATAGATGGTTAACTGAAGTGCAGCACCACTTACTCTTTAATGTGTCTATATAAGTAATGAGCATGTGTGATAAATGCTTCTTCTGTGGAAATGAGGAAAAAACATCTATGTAGAAGAATACGTGTTCTCTATTTTACATTGGTTTGAATCTCACATTCTACAAATTACTTTTATCAGTGTGTAAGGCCCCACAAAATATGTGTCAAGTACCCCCAATTCATGTCTCAAAAGTCAAGTTATTTAACAGGTATAGCAGCATACAACCCATAAATTAATGCCAGCTCTCACATTATCCTTCCTATTTCATAATCTGCTTTCCTCTCTGGCAATGTTGCTCTCTGCTTAACATCATGCAAACACAAATGGCATGGTTGTGCGGGTTTGCATACTGACTGTTAAAAGCAATATCATATATCATGAATTGTCAGAAAAATTCTTTAACTCTTGTTGGATGACCTGTGCAGACATGGCAGGAGCTGGCAAAGATGGTGCCCAATTCAGAGCTAAAAGACGAGGTGTAGAGAACCCGAGAATATTTATTGCAGTCCTCTTAAAACCCAACAGCTGTAGACTGTTGCAGGAGGATGATACAGGGTCTCAAT
Organism: Protopterus annectens; assembly: GCF_019279795.1. Classification (NCBI taxonomy): domain Eukaryota; kingdom Metazoa; phylum Chordata; order Ceratodontiformes; family Protopteridae; genus Protopterus; species Protopterus annectens. The sequence continues at coordinate 445,991,747 of NC_056736.1, read as the reverse complement.
ATAAATCAGATGTTTGGAACAGTCTAGCCAAAGCTGTCTCCAGTGTGACTGGTATTCCATGCACTGGGGAGTAATGCAGACATTACAATGACCTGAAAAGGTGAAAGCAGGAACAACTCAACCAGTGGCTGGATGAGCTCAGGACTGCTAACATCCCGCAGTTGTGGAAGTATACAGATAAGATACTTTAACTAATACAGAAAGCTGGAGATAGCCAAGACTGGTATGCATAACATTTCTTTCTTTTTCTCTCCTTATTTATTTTCCAGGTGCTCAGGAGATTTCAGTGAACAGGAAGGCCCTTGGAAAACACTTAGGAAGCTTCACAGAAGCAAGGGGTGTGCATGCAGCACAAATTAACATTTTATTAAAATGATTGCTCTTCCATACATTGCAAGCAAATTAAGCATGCATATCTTAACTGCAAAAGGAAGCAAGTATGCTTTATTCTGTAGCTCAAGGTAATTTGTAGGAGTCAAATGTAATACTGTATTCAGATGTTTTGGATTCAAATCCCACAAGTACCAAATACATGCTAATAAAAAAATTAATATTAATTTCAACAAAATTGGCATAAATGCCATGTTGTTAAATTAATCGGTATTATTTTAAAAGCATTTGTGCAATATATATGTATTACAAGGATTATTTGGAACAATTGTCAGTCCTATTTTGGATTTTTAAAAAGTATAGTTAATGTAAAAGTAAGAATATATTTTTATTGTACTAAATTTTTGTATATGACATATAATGGTTATAATCAGCTTTTTACTTTCTTTTTTTCTCTTACACCACCCCTTATCTCTCTTTTTTATTTTTATATGAGTGACTACACCATTCTGATGTCATAATATTCTAACAACCAACAAAAGGATTTCCAGCACAGGGAGGTAGGCCAACTGCTGTGACTCAGCCTACTACCCCTCCAGTGGCTGTTACACCAATGCCCAACACATCTGGGATGCAACCTAGCAATACTGAAGCTGCGGTTCTTGTACTACCTGGTCCCTCAATGTCAGGTAGCATTACCCCCACAGCTGGTGTAGTGGTACCCTCTGGGAGTATTGGTGGAGGTGGGGATTTTGTCACCCATCAGGAGCTGCAAGACATGGTGTGTGAGATCTTAGAAGGTATTATTGATGCATGCCTCAGCCATTTCGAGAGGTTGCTTATGGCAATGCAAAGAAAGCCCAAATGTTTTATTTTGACAATAGACGTTGAGATTGTCTTATACATGTCTTACTGTGGACATCAGTTCATCACAATATGAACACGTGTACATCAACACTTGCATCCATTCTGATCACAAAATATGTGTGTGTGTGTGTGTGTGTGTGTGTGTGTGTGTGTGTGTGTGTGTGTGTGCGTGTGTGTGTGCGTGAGTGTGTGACTGAAAGTGTGTAATGCGCACAACATATTGAGAAACAGGTGCATGTATGTCTCATTTCTGCAACATGCATTCTTGACAGCTTATTGCATATAGTTTAAGACCCCTGTCTTTTAAAGTTTTTATATCTGCACATTGGAACCAAAACAAAAAATCCAAAGTCCACACTTTGCACACCACTTTCATAACAGAATATGTTATCTACATCATAGAATGATGATGTCATCATCTATAAAGACTACTATGACAAAGAAAAAAAAACAGATTTTGGTGATGGCACAAATATTAACTAATGTGTTCTGCAGTTGGGAACAAAATAATCAGGTAGGGGTTCAATTAACTCAACAGCCAAATTGTGTGTGTGTGTGTGTGTGTGTGTGTGTGTGTGTGTGTGTGTGTGTGTGTGTGTGTGTGTGTGTGTGTGTGTGTGTGTCTGTGTAAGTGTGTGTCTGCATAATCAAAAGAGCATGAGTCTATATCCTACTGTCAGCAATCCAGTCTCATGGGGAACACATTTTTTTACAGTCATACATGCCTACACAGCCATTTCATATAGGCCTCCCATCTTCTTCCATACACTGATGATGTCATCTGCTATAAAGTGTTCTGCAACAGTGTTAAAGTCAGAATTGTGCCATGGAACTTGTATGAAATACTGTGTTCTCTAGCTTGTGTAACTAGTTAGGTAGGGGTTCTAATCTCACTCCAGTAGACGTGTGTGAGTAGTCAGAAAAACATGAGCATACATCATGCTGTTACCAATCAAGTCTCATGGAGAACAACATTCTTTACAGTCATACATGCCTACACAGGCATTTCATACATGCCTCCCATCATTTTCTTTCAAACATACTCTGATGATGTCATCTGCTATAAAGTGTTCTGCAAAAGTGTAAAAGCCAGGCTTGTGCCGTGGTGCTTGTATTAAGTACTGAGTTTTGTATATAGATTGGTAGGGGTTCCAATCTCACTCTAGTAGATGTGTGTGAGTAGTCAGAAAAGCATGAGTTTATATCCTATTGTCACCAATCAAGTCTCATGGAGAACAACATTTTTTACAGTCATACATGCCTACACAGGCATTTCATACATGCCTCCCATCATCTTCTTTAAAACATACCCTGATGATGTCATCTGCTATAAAGTGTTCTGCAACAGTGTAAAAGCCAGGCTTGTGCTGTTGTGCTTGTATTAAGTACTGAGTTTTGTATATAGATAGATAGGGGTTCTAATCTCACTGTGGTCCACTGGTGTGTTTGTTCAGTTAGTTCACATAAAGGAGGATATTTTAGAACAGCATGCAGGAACACTCCTCCTAACATCTAGTCAAAACACACTGATGACGTCATCCTCTATAAAGTGCAGTCTGACACTATTTAAGTCAAACTTGTGCTGTAGCACTGATTTTAAGTGCTGTGTTTTGTAGATATGTAGGTAGGAGTTCTAAACTCATTGCAGTCAATTTGTGCTCAGTGAGCTGTCATTGTAGAGACCATTTTAGAGCAAAGTGTGAGACACTCCTCTAAACATCTTCTCCAAACACACTGATGATATCTTCCTCTATAAAGTGCAGTCAGACAGCATTTAAGCTAAACTTGTGCTGTTACACTGATAAGTACTATGTTCTCCACCTTCTGTAACTAGATACGTAGGTGTTATAATCTCACAGCAGTCACCTTGAGTGTGTGTTCATCCAAATAATATTTTGGAAACAATTGTACACAGAGATATGACTCCATATCTATGTCAGGCACTCCTCAGAGCATCTTCTTCTCAATATACAGTGCTGCAATCATCCTCTATAAAGTGAACTGTAACACTTTTAAAATCAGACATATGTGGTGGTGCTAGCCTTACATTGTATGGAATTCAACTTCTATACCTACACGAGTTTAATCTTCACATCTGACCTCAGTCAACTACCGTGTGTGGTTGGTGGTATACTACAGTCATTGTATGATCTTTTGAATCTCTTTTCATTTGACTCCCACTTGGAAGAACCTTTAACATAGCCCCATGAAGCCAACATCACTTTCTCCCTCTGTCCATATAACATCCTTTCATCAGAAGACTAGAGGATGTCATCATCTCAAACATATATACACACATCGTGAAGCAAAGTCTTTCCATGATCCTCTGCAAACCATCTCCAGAACACTAGATGTGTGGTTGCTAATTCTCTCATGGGGTGGTGCACATCACATATGGACAGTGGCAGTATAGTAATATGATCATACATATACACACATACGCTCATACCCTTAATATCTTCTATCCTATAGATATAGTAATTTTTGTTTAAATGCCATAATAATGACTAGAATGTTATGTAATTTTGGCCCTTCACCTAGTAATGTCCTATGACCCTATGAACACTGTACATGTCAATGTTGCTGTCATCTACATGTGCTATGTTGAGGTGTGGATGTATGGTAACCCTACAACAGTGTATTCCAATCTGTGATTTGATGTATGCATTGATGGCTGGTGCTGCCATTTGGCTACATGTTCCTTCCATAACAACTATATTAATATGCCTCCTGAGAACTACTGACATGAGATGATGCTACATATATTGTTGCTTTATTAAGGCATGTGTTTATGTAGTGGAATATGTGAACATTCTATGCAGTTCTCATTCAGCCATCACAGTGGCACTTGCAGTATGGCACAAATGTGCACGTGTATACCTGCCATCATTAAACTCTCTGTGAGATACATCAATATAATGTCATACAGGTTACATGGGCACAGACATCTTGTTTCATCCACATGTTGTAATGCTGTTATATACACAAATATATAACTAATTCAGTTTCAGTTGTAACCTAGGTGAATTCATTGTATGCACAATTGTGTTGCTGTTCACAAGGATTACTGAGGTGGTCCTCAGCAGCATTGTGTGACTGCCAACATTTGTGCCAGTAACTGTTCTGCGTGAACCACATCCAACTCATTTGTAATGTGTCCATATATGGTATCAGAGCCCTCACACACATCTTTCCAGTGATAAACATATAGGCATATGATGTGCAAGTGACGTAATAATGTGACATAGGTAGAATTGTATGACTGTGTGAACAGCTCTACTGTGAGGCACGTGACACATATCCATAGCTGTATTTGGAGGTGTTGTCACAAATTATTTTTTAAATAAGTATGACATGTTAAGGGGAATACACAACTAAGTGCAGGGCTGTTTGTGGATGGCACCACCCATAGTCAACCATAGGAAATAGACAATCTGTTAGCTGACAGCTTTGGATTAATCTTCATACCTCCCCCCCCCCCCCGTCTGTACTGGACATCACCCAGAGTATACACACAAACATTACTCAACTTATTTTCTCAAGACAACAGCTCATCTGTGCACTCTCTAAGGTTAGAAACATGGCATAAATGAGAACTGACAACATCCCAGGTTGCCTTTTCAATAACTTAAAACCTGACCAAGCAGACACAGTTGGATCCCTATTTAACCACAGCCTCCAGGCAGGCTATGTTCTGGCGGAAGAGTGTACAGCAACAGTCATCCACACCATCACCTGTCCCAGGGGAATTATAGATTCATAAGCCTGACACACCTCATCTGTAAGGCAAACAAAAGAATCAGCATGGATCTTATCAAAAAGGACACAGGTAATCTCCTGACTGTGTACCCAACACATTTTTGATTCATTAAGGCTACATCATGTTTGTTAAATCTGCTTGACTTTTTCAAGAAGGTCACCAGGGGCATGGATGAGGGAAAGACTGTGCATCTGGCCTAACTAGACCTGGCCAAGGCATTTGACACAAATCCACAATCAGGTATTACTGATAAACTTTCTCAACTGGGCATAAACACATACACCATCAAGTGGGTAGCCAAACTGATCACTGACAGGACACATACTGTCAAAGTGTGAGACTTCACTTCTGGCATGAAGCCAGTGACCAGCGTTGTACCATAGGGTTCTTTACTAGGTCCTTTCCTGTTTGGTATTTACTTCTCAGAGGTCAAGACAAATTTAGACATCCTTTGTCTTACTAGTTTTGTGAATGACTGCAGAATATGGACAATCGCTGAATCAATGAACACCACTGATATACTGCAAAAAGTATTAATACACAAAAATTATTACTGCCAGAGTCATGGAAGCACACTAAATGAACACAGAAGCATAATTAATCTCTTTTGGATAACAAATACTGAAGCTAATTACAATATAGACAGCACACCCCTATAAGTACACTCAGTGGTAGATGATCTGGGTGCTCATTTAGATCGTATTGGAACTTCAACCACCATGTGTCCACAGTGCGACAAATCCCTTGGCCCTCATCACACCAGTAATTGAGTACAATGCACCTTTTTGAATGTACCTCACCACACAACTGCAACAGCTGGAGCAACCCCATAGTTTTTGCACAATGAAGATACATGGTGTAAACAACAAGTCATATGCAGAAAGATTGAAAGCCTTATCACTGTATTATATCTCCAGCAGACAAATAAATGCCAGTCAGTGCCTGGCCTACAGGGCACCCTCCAATCTGGTCCTGATGGAAATGTTGCACATTGTTAATGCAAACTGCACAAGGGTTACTCATTCCCATGATAAACCATGCGGGAGAGATAGATACATCTCTCAGGCACTACCCCTTCTCTGGAACATGTTTGCCATACATGTAAAGCAAAGACCTTTCCTGGCCCTCTTCAAATGCAACCTAGATGAATGGATGGTCAATCATGATTGTACTTCTATTGTTGAGCCCATGTGCCTCATGGATAGAGGCAGTTGCTATTAGATACCAATAGCATAAGGACCTACCTGAATGAACATTGTTCACATAGATGTTGAAAATTTTGCAACTCATGTTAAATATGGTTAGGCTTAATGCAATCTTGGGACTTTAGCCTAGTACTTTCATATGCACCTATAAATCCATGAAGTTCAACTGAATCTTTGGTACATTTATAGTGTGACTGTACAGCATCAGGGATGTACCAGTAAATCATGTCAGTATTGCTGCTTGATAGTTTGCACAAACTCATATGCATGCATGTCAGGATTTCATGGCAGTATAGAATTTTCCATGTCACTGTCAGGGTGACACTGAATGTGTGGCACATGTCTCGGGTTTGACATGTGCGTATTGTGTACTCCGTATATTGTTTGGTATGTGAACAATATCACAGTGACAGCTTCCACACTCATTGATGCTGACTTCGCCATGCTGTAGTTTCTATGCACATGGGCATAACTGATGCATTGCCATTAGTCTCACATAGTGCTATACCACTCATTATAACAGATCACTTCTTAATTCACACATCAATTACAGATGCTGCAGACAATATCCATTGCTATTACATGTGGCAGATGCATGCATACACAATTTAATGCAGGGAAGCTACTCATAATAGTGTGTTTTTAAGTGTCGTTATCCATATGGCCGATATCTATGACATCCAGGGGTACTTTACTCAAGTGTATCACATTTGGCCCAGTCAGCTCCCACACATCTTTTTGGTCATACATAAGCATTCTTTGTGATGCATAACCATTAGGAGCTGACAGTACAGACTGAATGCTGTAATTAAATCAAAAGGTGCTTCAACAAAGTATTAGTTTAAGGGTGTGCACACTTATGCAACCAGCTTATTGTATGTTTTTTATTTTTTATATTTTTTCCCCTAACAGATTTGTTTGTTTTTCAATTGGATTGTACAGGATATAGGTCACATTAAAGGTGGGAAAATTTTGAAATGATTTATTGTGGTCTCATTTTTTTATATCACAAAACCTTAGCATTTTAACAGGGGTGTGTACACTTTTTATATCCACTGTATATACTGTCCTTGCTAAATGTCCTCTCCAGTGATTATGTCAGGATGTTTATATCACACTCATCTCCACTGATATGTACCCTTGTGTAACAGTCACATAATATGCTATAACATGTGATCATATAAATTTACTCACACAGGAGGTGTAAACAGCAGTACGTACTATGTGCTATGTACATATTTGCTTAATGTTATGCTACTGACTTATCTTTGGGGTATATGTACACTGACATGCCCTTATGTGGTGTACATTACCATGTATCACATGGCCTTTTTCTCATTCTTCATTTCTAACATTCATGGTTGTGGCCCTTTCCAGTACTCACACTTCCCCAGACTAGTGTATTTATAATGTAGTCTGTGTACCCTTGGTGATCACCACAAATCCTTTATTACAGTATGCCAAAAACATATTGTAGTGTACATTGCAATGAGTACACTTTTCTATAATGTGTTACTACTACTGCATTCATTGCTTTAATTGTATCCCTAGTGATCATTGTGACTGTCCGCACAATTTCACAGAGCATAGTTTCCCTAAAGGCAAATTTGACTGCATGTTGTATATGCACTTGTGCTGCTTTACATGATTTAAAGACTGGCGACACTGTTTCTGGCTGTGAAACCTCATTAGTATTCATGTAGGTGCGATGCACAGCATGCATCTACGATTAGCACTGCTGCTCATTGTGCAAACGCATAAACTCTGTGTAGGCTTTGGGCGAAGCCTACACCAAGTTTATTGAATCCTTGGGTATGTTCTGTCCCTACCCCCCTGATATAACCCCCACCAAGTCACAACAGGGATCACTTAATTGCAATCATGCTAACTATCCTTTGTGTTCATCCACCAGCTGCTTTCCAAACAAATAGCGACCTCTGGTGATCATAAATAATGTACTAGTCAAATAATTACTTCACAGATATGCTGCAAAAGAGAATAAACTTTTTTTAATCTTATTTTAAAACAGTCTTCATGCTGATTCTTAAATAAAACAAGACAACATGCACTAAAATTTAATAAACTTGGAACCCACATCAGTGTAGCAACCATATGTGACAAATGTACTTACAGACTGTAGTTAAAGGGTTTAAATGATTCACTGAAAACATGGAGAAGTACTGATATACGAGTCACTTGCTCTTACTTCTGTCATTTGATAGCCTTATTCCCTTTCTCCTTCCCAGGATGTCATTTGAATACAAAAATACTGCAAGGTCTGGCTCTATGGATAAAGCCCCAAGTATGACAGAGATAATACTAATTTGAACAGTGGCTTGGAGGTGGAAGAGTTTTTAGTCAGACTTGTATTAGCAACCATGCTTTCCCTTGGTTTAAAAACTTTCTTACAGACAGACAGACAATCTGCAGTTTAAATAAGTAAATAAAAATTACTCTTTGCCCCCATCTTTAAAGATCCACCTCAAGGATGCATTTATTCATCAACCATCTTCTAGGTGATGTACCACCGATACATATCTTCTAGGTGATGTACCACTGATTCCTATCCTCTAGGTGATGTACCACTGATTCCTATAATCCTATATTCCAGTGATGTTCTGACCTATAGCTCCAGCCCCTCTCACAAGACAATCAAAAACTGGCCAAAATAGGACCTCTATCACTTAACATCCTAGCTAACAAAAAACAAATCTCATACTAAATACAGAAAAAAAATGAAAGCTATGATTTTTGGTACACAATGAAAACTTTTCCGACACTCAGAGCTCTGGAATGTATTTTACAGCAATCAAACTGCACTTGATACCACTAAATATTCTTAGGAATCAGCAACTTAAATTTCAACACCATGTCAAAATCATAAAAGCCAGGGTTAATGCTAAACTATTGTGGACAAAGAAAATATCCCACTTTCTATCCCCAGAAGGTATTGCTGCAGTTGGCAATGTTATGCTCCTTGCCAGACTTGAATGTGGACTACCTATAATCATGACTACCTCAAAAAGAACCTATTTGCCATAAAAAAACACCTCTAACATATGCAGATTAATCACTCTGGCCCTAGGAAGAGAGAATAACTGTCTAGTCCTCCAGAAAACAAAATGGTTACAAGTCTCAGAAATAACCAAGCTGCTTGTAAACTATCTGACCTATAAATGACCAAGCAGGCATCCCAGCATTCACCGGCTGCCTCACCATGTGGACTTCGGCCTACAACTTCATTTCATTGCTCTTCTCTTCCTTCCCTTCCCTCCCCTTCACGCTACTAGAACTTGTCTGCACTGTTCAGTCCCAGCACCGCAAGTATGGGAGTCTCTTCACATCAATCTAAAACAAGTATCCAACTTCCATAATTCGGAACTTACCTCAAATACGTATTTGAAGAAGAAGCATGTAAATTCTTTCTCAACATATGTATCACATGACATGCATGCCTACTCTAAATCTCTTCACTCTTTTTTTAAGGAAATGCTCATTACAGGGTTCATTTTTACCTTTCCAAAAATATTTAAACATTCCATCATATACCCCTCTCCCCTACCCCATTTATGACCCAGTTTTTCATTATTTTATTTTATGTAGATTTTGTAAATAATATCATCCAGGTGTTTTACATTCTGCAACTAGTTTATTCAAATTTCTTGTAAAATCTTTTGCTGTATATCTAAAACTTTTGGTTCATCTTCAAAGTTTTTCTCACTGTAACCTGCAGTATACACTCAGACTATATTTAATCTACCTTTCAGTTTGTTTTACTTTTTGCCTAGGCTGTTTGAGAAGGATCCATGTGCAGCAGTGCTTTATCCCAGTTAAGAAACTGACATAAATACATACCTGTATAAATAAACTTCATCCTCACCAAATACAGTGAACTCTCTAGTCCTCTCTTGTGTGCCCCTCATCTCTGCGTCATATTTTAACTTACTCATCTCTCCTGAGCCTATCCATACTGTGCAGTCTTCCTCTTTATATATTAATATCTCTTCCCTCAAAATTTTCTTTCGTCTTTAACCCTTTGTCTCTAAATCACAGAAACTAAACGCCCATGTTTTCCCCTCCTTTCTGTATACCTTCTTCCGTATCTGTGTTGTACTGTCCCAAGCCTATTTATACTCCTATCACGAGCGGTTGATTTATTGACCAAACCACAAAACCACCAATTCAACCAACAAAAAAATAAGGTTGAAGAACGAAGAACCGAAGTAGGCAAATCAAATGTAGATGCTCCAAACAGAAATAGCGTAATCACTTTTATTAAACGCTTTCGTCGAATGACTTCATCAGAATACAACTTCAAAATTCCAGAGCTCAATAAGTACTTTCGCAAAAGGCAATTATCCAATTACACAATAAATTAATAAACAATTAAAAGCTGATCATCATTTTTTAAGTAAAAAAATTCCTACCTACATTCTTTTCAATACATAATCTACAGTCCTTCAAAAAACATTTTATGTTGATCGCATCATTTAAACCAGGAGGTTTGTCAGATCTTAACTTAATTTGCCATAAAGTCTCCCTCTGTTCTATGTAGTTTTTGAAGTCCCCACCCCTTAAATCTAAACTGCATACTTCGAGAATGGAAAACAAAAACTTCTTAAAGTTACAACATTCTCTAGAATGCTTATATAGCGCATTAGTCTCATCGTTGATTTATTGCCTTGGTCCACACATCCAACAGTTATCATCTGGCCACCGTCCTTTCTTCTGCACTCTCTCTAGACTTCTTTACCACCTATGCAAACATCTCCAATACACATCCTCCACTGGGCCACATACTGCTATTCTTTCTAATCTCTGTGCTCCTTTATCTCTGAACGCTCCTCTTATCATTATCACTGATCTGCCCCCCATTTTTACCTGTCTATTCCTCTCCTCTCACCTTTTTCTCTCATAGTCTTTTCCTTATTTTCTTCACCAACCCCCTATATAATAAGGAATCTCCTCTAGTGTCCAGTGTCCTCCCTCATCTCCTTCAACTCTTTAAGATCTACCTGCATATTTCTATTCTTTCACTCTGTCAACAAATATTTTATTCTTTCAATGGTCATCTAATACCACAATGAAACATTAATTTTCCATACACCATTTTATCCTTCTAAACCTAAGCACCCTAAAGAAATATCCTTATATCTATGCCATCTAATCATCTCCTTGTATGGTTTAACAGCTGTGTATCTTTTTCTACTATCTTAAAAATTCCTCCCTGCCCTCCAACCTATCCTACTTCCATCCAAACCCACCCTAACAAAATCTGGCAATCCCCATCCCTCAGCCTTTTTCCAGTTGCACCTGTGTCCTGACAATTGTTTATATTCTTCCCCGTTCAAACAAATCTATCACATAATCTCTGTCACCTTCTCCTTAGGCTAACAATTCATTGGCTTCTTAACGTTTTCTTTTAGGAGCTACCTTTGTCCATTATTAGTACAGGGGGAATATCTGTTTTCCCCCTTATTTTCCTCTTCCACCTTAAGAGCTACTGACTTCTTGGGGTGATATTTCTAATCAAATTCTTTTCAAAATCCTGTATAAATCTTCAAAATAACTAGTAATTTCCAACTCACATCTAACAAAATCATACATTCATTTGCAGGACAATGTATGCTACTTTCCATGTAAATTCATACCATCTCTCATCCGTACACTAAATTTCTGTACTAGATTCTCAATACTACTCAAAAACTGACTCAGGGATAGTGGACATCAATGCCTGGTACCCCTTTGTAATGTTACCTTTTCTGATCTTCTCTCATTTACTATGAATCCTGACCTTTGACCTCTAATACATCACTTGCACTCTACTCCACCACTTTTCTCCCTGCATAGCTTACTGCAATAATTAGATCAAAGATTAAAAATTAGAGTATGTAGAAAACATGCAGCATTTCCCCAAGCATGGAACTACATCCACATCCATGAACAGACTTCACAATGATCACTCTACTAAGCAGAGTCTTTAGATTGGCTCCCCAGACCCCTTTCTCACCACTCTTCCTGGGTTTTAGTGGCTTCTGGTGCTCATTGGCTCCAAGTAACTATATTTTGAATAAACTCTTCAAACGTTTACACACACACACACACACACACACACACACACACACACACACACACACACACACACACACACACACACACTCATTAATTTCTTGTGAAGGCTCATAATATTCTCCCACTAGCATCTTCTTGTCTTGGCTCAAGATAGCTAACTGCTACCACCTCAGATTACCAGTCTGGAGACCTCCCAGTTGCTGTTTCACTCTTGTTAAACAGCCAAATAATTATAAAGACAAATGGTAGTGTGCAGCAGAGCAGTCTGACCAGTTAGAGGTGGCTGCCAGCAGCTTATCACCATTTAACACTAAATTCCCTCTTATCAATTAATAGCTAAATAGACAAACAACCACATGATTTTTCAAAGTAAGTAAACATGTTTTGTTTAGCAAGACTGAGTTAGGCAGTGTAGTTAACAGTTAAATATACATATAAATAAGAAATTGCACAGGAAGCGATCCCGTCGGACAAATAGATTACAGGAAAGAAAAAAAATCTTACTGCAACTAGATTTTCCTCCTAGCTAATTTTTGATTTAAAGAATTACTGAGCCCTAACTACCATAGCTGAATTACAATATTATAAGAGCTAGAGACAAAGTATAGAAAACTCAGTGATCCAAGCTTCACTGTAGATGTTCTTTGTGTTTCACTGTTGCAGTCTTTACATTTGAGTTATCTGCTTGCAGGTAGCCCTCAGTCGGCCTGATTAACAAAGTCTTGGGTCCTGCATTGGTTGCTGTCCTTTCTTCCATGATGTCAGGTCATCAGGAGTATAAAACATGCAGCCAACACCATTACATCAGTCTTTCTTGCCATGCAGTGCCTGGAGGAGAAGCAGTTCGCAAGTGCTGGTTGGCCGACTCCTGAAATTTTTGTTTTCAAGTTTCAGAACCGAAGTCTTCAACTAAAGCTAAGTACCCCGTTGGAGAAACTTTTTCTGGCTCCTTACCGATGTCAGTAAAAGTTAATAATTGCATTACTTGTGGAAAGCAAATACCTCATAAAGATTTTCATTCGTACTGTATTCCTTGCCTAGGCCCTGACCACGACATACCTTGCTGTCAGTTTTGTGCTTTATTTAATCAGCGCACTATCCGTTGTCGGTATATTTTCACCTCTAAATATTTTGCTTCTGGGTTTAATTATCCAGAAATGTCATCAGTTAGCCATCCGACTACCGGGATTCTGAAAAAACACAAAGATAAAGAAAGAGACAGGCCCCTGAAATCCAAAACTGCTGCTGACGCTTCTCCTAAGCCAGTCGCCAGTTTGCCGGTACTCAGTGAGGCACTTTCGCAGCCCCTGATACTCACTACTTCTGATTCGCAGGCCTCTACTGAGACCCATTCGGAGTCCAGTATGCTGCAAGATGCTTCAACTATGAAATCTGCGGATGTCTCTACTTTGGATGGGTCCAGAGCCGCTGTGCAGGCACTGGCTTCTGAGGGTTTATTCAGCCCTACGGACTTGCATATTAAACCGACACCTCCTTCTTTACTTAGGCCTAAATCTCGATCCATGTCTAAAAAAACGATGCCCAGGCCACATGTTCAGGCCTCTATGCCTAAAAAACAAATGATAAGAATGGCTGAAGATCTACTAACTCTAATCAGGGGTAGCCAACCACCCCCCCCCCCTTCTAATAGGCCTAGGACTGAAGTTGATTATGAATCTTCTGATCAGGATTCTGTTTTTTTCTGATTCTTCTGATGATCTGGATTTGCCCTTATCAACTTATGAAGAATCTGATGCAGAGGACTCTGTTCCCTCTGCTTCCCCTCCTGAGAATTTTTCTTTTGTGGAAACCTTACATACTCTAAGGGAGCATTTCCACTGGGAAAGCCAGGATTTTTCTGATTCAAAAAAGAGGCTTAGGGATTTCCTTCTCCTACCTCAGCATAGGCCTTTGGCTATTCCTCCTGTACTAGACATTGTTGATGATGCTTTTTTGGAATCTAGTTTGGCCCCTGATTCCCTGCCTCCTGCTCCCAGAAAACCTGACAGGTACTACAGGGTCCCTGAGTCCCACAAGTTCCTTTTCAAAAATCCTATTGCAGATCCAGAGACTATTTCACAGGGGCCTAAGGGCATTAAGGCTTCTACTTCTAAAAATCCTACCCCTTCTGATAAAGACTCCAGGGTGCTGGATAGATGGGGTAAGAAGTTTTACACGTCTGCAACCTTGGCCATTAGGGCTTTAAACTGCCAGTTTCATATGTTAAAGTATCAGCAGCATGTTATTGGAATGCTTAAACAGAAAATTATGTTGATTCCTGATTGTGTGGAAAATAAAGAATTACAGGATTTAATGCACTCTGCTGAACAAGTTGGAAAACGTACTTTGCAATGTGGTTTTGATTCATTAGAGGCCTCTTGCAGGGCTGCTGTTACTGGGTCTGTGCTCAGAAGGCATGCTTGGCTTAAGGAGCAATCTTTGCCTGATCATGTTAAAGCTAAATTGTTGGATGCTCCTTTAAATCAGGACTGCCTGTTTGGCAACAAGGCTGAGGAAGTTCTTAAAAAGATGGAAGATAAAGCTAAATCTATGAAAACTGTTAAAGACTTTTTACAAGTTCAGCCTCCTAGATTTAGTAGGCACTGGCCCTCTAAGAATTGGCCCTTTCCAGCCCCTTCCAGGTCTTCTCAAGCCAAACCCAGACACAGCAAAACCCCCAGGTTTCAGTCCCAGGGGACTCACAGAACTAAGCAGTGGGGGGCCTCCACTTCCAAATCTGGGAATAATAAGACTCCCCCCATGCTAAACTGTCTCAATGACTTCCTTTTAAAATTTCCAAGCACTTATCAACTGACAGCCCCTTTGGGGGGAAAGATTGCTATTCATGAAAAGAATTGGGAACTCATTACCCAGGACAAATGGGTTTTAAATATAGTGTCCCAGGAATACAGATTTCACTTCCACACGTTGCCAACACTAAGTGGGTGGCCGGACCTACCCCCAAATCAGTGGGCAGAGGCCCAAAAACAAGTACTTTCTCTCTTAAGCATGGGGGCTATTCAACTGGTACCAGAAGAGGAAAAGGGACAAGGTTTCTACTCAAGACTTTTCCTGGTACCCAGAAAAGACAATTCATGGTGTCCTATCCTGGACCTGTCTACTCCACCTTTTTGGAGATTCCAAAATTCAAGATGCTGACTTTTCATCAATTACTTCCTATGCTAGGCAAAGATGCCTGGTTGGCAACACTAGATTTAAAAGAAGCGAACCTGCACACCCCAATCAGGGATTCTTGCAGAAGATACCTATGCTTCAAAGCAGGCTACACACACTATCAGTTCTCTGCACTGCCCTTTGACTTATCTATTGCACCCATGTTTTATACCCCTGATGACCTGACGTCATGGAAGAAGGGACAGCAACCAGAATGATTCTGCAGTACAAGGACAAAATGATTGACTTCAACAATTGGCTAAGCTTCTGGTGCCATTCTAAAGGGATCCAGTATCTGTCTGCCTGGGATGACATGGTCGACAGGCCATGATGCTTTGCCAGAGATGGCCTGCACCTGTCACCCCTGGGATTCTGGATACTGGCTAAAGTTCTTGTCGCCCCTATAGTGCCTTTTTTAGGCAAGGTTCAAATGACACATTCACCACCGTAACAGGAACAGGCAAGCAAAAACTGAGGGTGATGCTACTCAATGCTATAAGTCTAAATCTCAAAATGCACTCACTCGAGGCACTCCTTAAAATGGAGAACATCAATATCTGTGCAGTGACTGAGACCTGGTTCAAGGCTCCAGAGAGCACCCCTGCACTACCAGGCTATAACTCATACCACACTTTTCGGCCATGTGAACTGTACTGGAACACCAAAGGTGGAGGTGTGTCCATATTCATTAAGGATATCCCACCTCCAGGCTAGTTGCTCAGCATAATGCAGCCAAGGTTATCCAAGTGCAACTAACTCTGGGCAAAACTGCAATTCAAATTGTAGCTTGCTACAGATCACTCACCATTCCCCAGGATACCCACTCCTCTTTTCTTGATGTACTGGAAAATATTAGGGTTCAACGAAACACCCAATAATGGGTGATTTCAACTACTACACCATTAACTGGGAAAACTACTCATGTAGCAACTCTTTTGCTTAACGCTTTCTGGAATTCATAAACTCCAATGCCCTAGATCAACTTATCCACACCCCCACCAGGGGCAACAATATCCTAGATCTAGTCATTATCAACATGAGTGACTGGTGTTCCACACCTGAAGTCAACCCCTCATTGGTCCAGTCTGACCATAAGCTAATTACCCTAGATATCCACATCCTACCCCCATTAAGGAAACCATGGTAAAAAATTTCTCCAAAGCGAACTTCATGCTTCTTAAGACAGAAGTGGTGAACTTCATGACACCCATGCAGATGGACAATACAGTTACGACTAATGAATCCTACACAATTGCACTTTATAAGCACTTACATGAGTGCATGGATCATGCTATCCCAAACAGAACCAAGACACTATCCTCCAAAAAAAGGAAGCCAATCTGGTGGTCCTCTGCCATAAACAAACAGTACAACAGAAGGAAGAAACTGTTGCAAAAGAGAGTAAAATCCCATGAGTGGAGGAGCTCCCTGGTCAGCCTTAGTAAGAAGCTGCGATCCCTGATAAAATCCTCCAAAGCTAGTTACGAAAACAAAATTGCCACTGATTCTAATGACAACCACAAAGCATTCTATAGCTATGTCAAGAATCTCAATGGCAACACTCAGATCTGCTCTGAGTTACAGCACAATGGCACTAAATATACAGACCCAACTGATATTGCCAACATCCTGGCAGATAGGGTCAGTGCTAACTTTACCCCCCTCTCACCCCCTAAAGAGCCCATCTCTATACCGGAAGAATGTAAGGTTCCTGCAATCACTGCTGCACAGGTAAAAACTACACTCTCCAAAGCCAAGAACACAGCATCCATGGGACCAGACAACATCCCAGACTGCATTCTACATGAACTACAGAACGAACTGGCACCCCACCTAAGTACCATGTTCAATCATAGCCTCATCTCAGGATTTGTGCCTGCTGAATGGCGCACAGCGATGGTTATCCCACTCCACAAGGAGGAGCCACTACGGACCCTGGGAACTACCGCCCCATTAGCTTGATGAGCCTGGTCTGCAAGGCCATGGAACGTATCATCATGGAACATATAAACAATGACATTGGTAATCTCCAAACTCTGGACCCCACCCAGTTCAGGTTTGTAAAAGGCAGATCATGTCCCCTAAACCTGATATACTTCTTTGAAGCAGTCACCAAAGCCGTAGACAAGGGTAAGGTGGTTCACACAGCCTATATAGATCTTGCCAAGGCTTTCAACACCATCCCCCACTCTGGAATTATAGATAAACTCACTAAACTAGGTATAAATCCCTATGTCACAAGATGGGTTGCCAACTGGCTCACTGACAGAACCCACACTGTGAAAGTAGCAGACTCCAAATCCGACTTCAGACCAGTGACAAGTGGAGTACCACAGGGTTCAGTCCTGGGTCCACTCCTGTTTGGTATCTACTTCTCTGAAGTACAGGCTAACACAGAAGGTCTTTGGCTAATGAGGTTTGCAGATGACTGCAAACTAGGAGCCATAATTGAAACTCCTAACGATGTGGACATCCTTAAAAGGGTCTCACTGAGACATATGTCTGGTGTCAAAGCCATAGCCTCAAGCTCAGTGCCAAAAAGTGCATTGTCATCCCCTTTGGTAAAAACTCTGTAACCATGAATTACAACATAGGCGGTAGTATACTTAACACCGAAAGTGTGATAAGAGACCTTGGGACACAGGTGGACGGTAGTCTCTCCTTTGATAATCACATCGCCACAGTAGTCAGGAAATCCTTCTATGTTGCACACCTCATCACAAAAGGTTTCTCATCCAGAAAAAAGGAGGTCATTGCTCCCCTCTACTCATCACTCATTAGACCCATTATAGAGTACAATGCCCCTTTTGGTATGTACCTCAAAAGACATCTACAACAACTGGAAAGGCTGCAGAAATACCTCTCAAAGAGGATTACTGGCCTCAAACAGATGCCCTACGCAGACCGTCTCAAAAAACTCCAGCTTTACTCCGTCACATATCGCCTACTCAGAGGTGATCTCTGCCTAACATACAAAGCTATGTCAAACCCAGAGCTGTTGGACATACTCCACTTAAAGAAATCACAATCCCTCCGAGCTACATGCTCTATGGACCTAAACCTTGTCACCACAATAAACAGAACATGCTGGTGGGATAGATCCCTGTCCCAGAGACTTCCCATACTCTGGAATAAACTACCTATCTATATCAAACAAAGCTCCTCTTAGCACTCTTCAAGAAAAATCTTGATGATTGGATGGGAAATAGGAAATTCACCCCATGGATCACCTCTGTGGCTCTGCTCAACAGTGGCACAGGAAAATAATTTTCTTGGGTGGCAAAAGCCAGGGTGCCTTTTTGGCTGGGCTTGTATAGGCCCCAGGGCCGATAGCCTAATACCTACCTATAAACCTATGAACCTATGAACCGATGCAGGACCCAAGACTTTGTTAATTAGACCGACTGAGGGCCACCTGCAAGCAGATAACCCAAATGTAATGACTGCAACAGTGAATACACTCAAACATCTACATTTATGGTAAGTGTACACAGCTGTACTTTATGTCTTCCAGGCTCTTCTTCTTTCTGATAGGTTCTTGTACAGAAACCACAGATGCAATTAAGCAGGGCTTGTTTTTCTGCTTTTAGCTAGCTATTTCTTTTGTAATTGCTCTCTTACAACCCTTTATCTTATTGACCTAGGAATAGCCATAGACCCTGTAATGACAGAGTATAATTACACTTTCTAGTCCAACACACATTCCACATCATATGGATAATTTCTGTATTTCCAGTATGAAGGCAGTTACAAATTTTAGTAACAACTTTATGTACTTTTTAAATATATTTCATAGATAAGAGTCACATCCTTTCATGCTGTAACAAAACACAAATATTGCAGGTTAAATCATACATTTTTAGCTTCTGCTCATATGTGTACTATATGACTCAGAAAATAGTGGCCAAATTATTCTTAGACATTGCATCTGGTACAAGGGGGTAGCCCCCTGAGTGGTATATGTATTAATGGACAAAAGATGACACGGAGGAAGTTGGACTCATTCCCAACACCATCAGGGGAAGTAAACTGCTTTGAGTTTCTAATATTTGCCATCATTTTCAGCACAGCAGTTACTGATGTTGAATACAGATGTTTGAATACCACAAGCAGACAGTGTTGCTTGCTGCATATTGGGATATTGCATACTGTAATACCTCATTTTATGGCTTGTCTTAGACGTGTAAAGTCAGTCAGTTTAACTCAGTTTTGCATTTAAGCACTTATAATCTAAACACTTTCCTGAGATAGAGCAAATAATGAATGAATGTAATTTAAATGGGTAATAATAAGTAGCCTTACAGAGTTTAAGTGCACCCTAAATAAAATATATGTTTATTAAACACAAAGTAACCATAGTCCAAATAAAAAAATACATGCAAAAGCAAACTAGCCAGTTCAAAATACTGAAAACACCAAATGAAGAATGTGCACAAACAAGCATTTAAAATCAATTAAAGTCTAAATATGGGAATTGCACTGTCCTGGACTTTGGATATAACTACAAACAAAATTATGTTATACTGTATTGCATCATTCATTCAAAATTGTTCTAAAATATCTGGATGCACATTAAAGCAGGGGGAAGATCGACTAATTTTACTGAGTAGTACTTCCACAGTTCTTTGCTCTTATTTATTAAATATGGTCTTCTTAAAGTATTTATTTTGCATAGTTACTTGCCTAATCTGTATTTCACTTTCATATCATACTTGCTTTTGTATTCCCACAGCAGCCCCTTGGCTGCTTCCACTACCTGTTTTCATCCATCAGGTCTTCCAGGCTCTCTTAACTTCCTTGGATCTGCTTGACTCATGCTCTGTGCCAGTGAGAAGATTGAGGCACCCTGGTACAGTGTTCTTTTACTCCACTGGTTCTATTTATGAAACAACTTTCTGTTTTCCTGCAAGAAATATCTTATAGGTGGGGGTACAGGGGGGGGCGTATACTGATTTATTGTTAAACTGCCTACATGGTGACTTAGACAATGTTTTCTACACTTTCCCCTAAGGACATTTCCCCTATTTCATCCTTCAACCTTCACCAGATATCAAACATGGGATTGCCTAAGTGAGTGCTCTTCTCCCAGGGATGGCTTTGACCAAATATCAAAATGAGACGTGCCTGGGTGAGTGTCCTTCTCCCAAGGATGGCCATGACCAGATACCAAACATACAAACCAAAAACTCACAAGACCAAGTAAAAATCTCAAAGGCAGCCAACGAATGTGAGAACAGCTTGAATGACAGCTGTAGACTGAATCCAAGTGCTCAAAAGGTGCAAGCACCACTTTAATACATAAAAACAATAAAAAATGGTTAGCGCTTTCATTTCACAATGTGTAAAACTTCATCAGACAAACAAAATTTGCAAATGTCACTTCCTTTATGCTTTACTATCCATTCTCATTGGTTGCCACACATTCATATTAAGTTTAAAATAAATCACGTATTAACTAGTCGAGTACTGTAAGGGAACCACTACACAATGAACCTATACACTTACTTAACATTAAAGAAAACACAATAGATTGCTAAAATGATGAATGCACTAATGCATGATTAAATTTCTCTTTAAAAACAAGCTATATAAGCAAGAATGTGGTTTTAACTTTGTCCAAGATGTTACTTGCACTTTTATATTTACCTAATCCATATATTTATGTAAGTGTTACCTATGTATTTTTTATATGTAAATATATCCCCATTACTATGTATTCACTTGGGCTTTTTTCCTTTCCAGTGCTTTTAACTTCAAAATGGGGGAGACAGAGCTTCTCTCATTTATACTTGGCCAGCTGTCAGCCTGTAGATGAATCTGCCAATTGAGTTCAGTTATTTCTAACATCGGTGCCCATGGTGTATTGTCATCAATAATGACATAATCTATGGCCATAAGAAGGAAAGCATGCCCCTCATTGTTGGTGATATGCTTTGCCAGGGCATTATTTGTATTATGCCTTTTAATGGCATACTCATGCTCATATATTCTCTGCAAGAGCCTTCTCTCCGTCTTTCCAATATAGAAACACGGACAGGATTTACATAAGGCCAAGTATACTACTGCTTTAGAAGTACAAATACATTTATTCCTAAGATGGTATGTAATATTCCTAACAGTAAAGCTATTTGACACTTGAATTCTATTACACCATGTACAGGCTCCACACTTGACCATTCCTTGTTTAGATTTTATTTCTCCTCTCTGTTTTGTCCAGAGTAGATCCTTGAAATTTGGCCCCTTCCTATATAAAATTCTTAGGTTTTCCCCTATTCTCTGTCTTATATTTGAATCCTCTAATAGGACAGGCCAGTTCTTTTCAAAAATATTCCTTAGCATAGCAGTGTATTGGTTAAAAGTCAAAACCAAGGCTTTTGAAAATTCAGATGCTGCCCCTTCTTTTTCATTTTCCAATCTACTCAGGGTCCTATCCTCACTGAATATTGTCTGTTGTGGCTGATCTACAGACTGCTCAGAAGTACCATGGAGACTTAAAATAGGTTGAAAGTGACCAGTTAGTCTTTTTTTTTTCAAACATGAAATGTGCCAGGGTGAGTGCCCTTCTCCCAGGGATAGCCATGACCAGATATCAAACATGAAACATGCCTGGATGAGTGCCCTTCTCCCAAGGATGGGCATGCTCAGATATCAAACATGAAACATGCCTGGATGAGTGCCCTTCTCCAAAGGATGGGCATGCCCAGATATCAAACTTGACATGTGCCTAGATGAGTATCAAACATGAGATGTGCCCAGGTGGGTGCTCTTCTCCCAAGGATGGCCATGACCAGATATCAAACATGAGATGTGCCCAGGTGGGTGCCCTTCTCCCAAGGATGGCCATGACCAGATATTGAACATGAGATGTGCCTGGATGAGTGTCCTTGTCCCAAGGATGACCAGATATCGAACATAAGACATACCTAGTTGTGTACCCTTCTCCCAAGGATACGCATGCTCAGATATCAAACATGAGACATGCCTGGTGAGTGCCCTTCTCCCAAGGATAGCCATGACCAGATATCAAACAACAGATGTGGCTAGGTGAGTGCCCTTCTCCCAGAGATGGCCATGACCAGATATCAAACGTGAGACATGCCTGGATGAGTGTCTTTCTCCCAAGGATGGGCATGACCAAATATCAAACACGAGATGTGCCTAGGTGAGTGCCCTTCTTCCAAGGATGGCCATGACCAGATATCAAACATGTAATGAGCTTGGGTGAGTGCCCTTCTCCCAAGGATGGCCATGACCAGATATCAAACATGAGATGTGTCTAGGTGATTGCTCTTCTTTCAGGGATGAGCATGCCCAGATATCAAACAACAGATGTACCTAGATGAGTACCCTTCTCCCAGGGATGACCATGTCCAGTTATCAAGCATGAGAAGTGCCTAGGTGAGTGCCCTTCTCCTAAGGATGACCATGACGAGATATCAAACATGAGACTTGCCTAGGTGAGTGCCCTTCTCCCAAGGATGGCCATGACCAGATATCAAACATGAGACATGCCTAGGTGAGTTCTCTTCTCCCAAGGATGGGCATGCCCAGATATCAAACATGAGATGTGCCTAGGTGATCAAACACGAGATGTGCCCAGGTGAGTGCCCTTCTCTCAAGATGTGTATGCCCTTCCCTCCCTGCCAGCACCTTAAATGCCTAAGATGCTAACTGAACCCAGGTTGTGTAGGTCAAAGCAGACTAACTGACATCTTTTGCAATCTTGAAGGTACCATGTGCAATTACTATCTGAATATACATTGCAAAGGTTTGTGGCCTTTTTCCACCTGAACTTCCTTAGCATAGATATATTGTCTACCTAATTTTCTCCTTGTTTGTACTTTAACTCCCTCTCTTATCAGCCTTGTAATTATCGGACTTGTCCACTAGGGGGCTCCTTACCCCAGCTATTCTCTCTTTCTTGTGTCTCTTGTCCTGATACTTACACTATTTTTCTCCTGCTATTCCTTAACTACTAATAGTCATTCTTACTTCACCCTCTACTTCTATTGTCTACACCTACCTCTTCTAGGTTTAACTCTAATTACTCTTTTCCTACTCCTGTCTTATAAACTTACCTTCTGGAGACAGTTGTGCTGATTATTTTTTATAACTGCATCTGTAGCTGTCTCAAGCCGCTCCGTTCGCCCTGCAGGCTCACTCTGCTCCCCTCCCTACCCCCAATTCCCACCCACCCCCATGGGTCATACTCTTATACTTACTTAACCTCACCTCTTCCTCTTCCATTAACTTCTAGAATCTCCTGGCCACACCTCTTCCTTTTTCCAAATGCACTCAGAACACTCAACCACCTTTCTCACATTCTCTTATATCTACCTCTCTTAACACTTCCCTCTCTTACCACAACCTTCTCTCTTTCTCCATCCTCACCCCTATACTTCTAAATTATACCTATATTCATCCAATAGTAAACCTCCACAATGTTTAAACATCCCACACCTTTTTGTATCCTACTTTTATTCACACTACTACTACTTCTTCCTCTAACCATTGCCTACTTACTCACTTCCTATGAATACCCACTACATCTAGACCATCACTATCCTAATAAGGAAACCAATGCTCTTTCCCTTCCACTTTTCTTGAACCATGCTAATATAACATATTCACCCAGCTATCTACTTGCAAAGTATCATAGAATACTACATATTAGATATAACACACTTAATCTCAGGAAAACTCCACTTCTATACAACAAATTCCCTAACCCAAGCTATATAAGATTAATACTCTCAATAAAGGCTGGAGATATCCACCCTAACACAGGCCCTACAACATCTCCTAGTACTCTCCTTAACCAAAATCCCTACTTTAACAATTCTCTTACTAAAACATCTAACTCCCTACAAGTAGCCCATCTCAATATACATAGCATAAACAATACAATTCCTAAACTCCAAGCTCTAGTAAAATTATATTCCTTTGATATCATCTGCCTAACAGAAACATGGTTAAAACCTGCTACCAAAGATAATGAAATCATCCCACCTGGATATAACATACTAAGACTCGACCGAGTAGCCAAGAAAGGAGGAGTGTAGCTATTCCATTTAAATCAGGCTTACAATTAACCACACACAACTGTAAAATACCTCTCGATTCCAATGCTGAAATCCTCATCTCCAAACTTCATATTAACAATGCCAAATCCATCTATATCATCTACATGTATCTTCCTCCTGGTAATAACATTGCCACCATGGAAAATACTCTTTGCTGGCTATCCCAACACTTGCCTCAAGAAACCATAATCCTAGGAGACATAAACATTGACTGGAAC
This sequence comes from Protopterus annectens, assembly GCF_019279795.1. Lineage (NCBI taxonomy): Eukaryota > Metazoa > Chordata > Ceratodontiformes > Protopteridae > Protopterus > Protopterus annectens. Next base: position 445,967,038 of record NC_056736.1, on the reverse strand, counting down.
TGCTATTGTAGCAGCCTCCCTAAAACCCACATTAACCTATATGGGTTTTCTCAAACTATTACATCCCCCACCAGGATCAATAAAGCTAACCAGAAAGGAAGAATATTAGACTGGATTGTCATTAACCATCAAAATTACAATTCAGGAACCCTCCCTGATGATATAAGTGACCACTTACTTACCTATATTATCAGGTACAAAACCCATACTCCCAATACAACATCTGTCAAAAATATTAGATCCAAAAAGAACTTTCACCCTGAGCTATTTGAACTAGAACTAAGAGCCTGCAATTGGTCTCCATTAAAACACCTCCCCTTAGAAGAAACCATCAATTACTTTAACTCTAACTTCCTCACCATTCTCAACCAACATGCTCCAACCAGATTCATTAGAGTTAAAACCAAGTCTGCCCCATGGCTTTCAAAAGTAACCAAACAGAAAATGCACCTTAGAAATAAACATTGGGCCAAATGGAGAATGACTAAAAACCCTGTTGACCAACAAACCTTTAGACAGTTACGAAATGACACTAAGAAAGCTATACTCTCTGATAAAAGAAATTACTACCAACAATTCCAACAAACTAATCAAAATAACCCTCAAAAATTCTGGACTAGCATTAATCAATTACTCCACCCAGGTCATTCCTCCACACCTAACCCTCAAAATACTGACCATACTAATCCCATGAATATAGCCAATACAATTAATACCTTCTTTACTAATACTATCTAAACACTAGCTAGTCAGTTATCACCAAATAACTTTACTCTGCCTTCCTATAACTCTACCTCACCCCCTCCTTTTCACTTGACACCTGTACCAACTACATATATTCTAACCCTTATACAAAAACTAAAACCATGCTCTCCCTCAGCAGATCAACTACCTGCTGATTTCCTACGGCTATCAGCCAAAGCTTTAGCTTATCCTATTTCCATTCTGATCAATAGGACTATTACTGAAGGTCACATACCTAGCTTATGGAAAGTCTCTCATATTATCCCCCTCCATAAAGGTGGAAACTCCTATGAGCTCTCCAACTACTGCCCTATTGTCCTTCTTTCACCCTTGGCAAAGATCATGGAGAAATATATCCATAGGCAATTACTTGACCACTTAACTCAAAATAACTTACTTTCCAGCTCTCAACATGGCTTCAGACCTTCACATAGCACCACCACTGCCCTTCTTTCCTTTACAGATTGCATAAACAAAAACCGTAACCTTAATAACCTTTCTTCAGCACTATTCATTGACCTGTCCAAAGCATTTGACATGGTCAATCATCAGATTCTCATTAACATACTCAAATCCCTATCTTTAGATGCACCTACCATAAAATGGTTCCAGTCCTACCTATACAAAAGACAACAGGCAGTAATTTGGCATAAGACTCTTTCTAGCCTACAATCAGTTACCCTTGGTGTCCCTCAAGGGTCCATACTAGGACCTCTCCTCTTCTCAATATTTATTAACGACCTTCATCTAGCCATCCCCAAGCTACATGCATACAATATGCTGATGACTCCACACTAATATGCTCAGCCAAATCCACATATGAACTCCTCTCTCTTACCCAGAAGACATTTAACACAGTTGAACAATGGTTTACACAGCGTTGCCTTCTTTTGAACCCCCAAAAAACTAAACTCCTCCTCTTTAATCCGACTCACAAATCCTCTCCACTTGATTTCTCAGTTGCATCTACCAATGGTATCATTATATCACCCGAGCCAACCACCAAACTATTGGGTATCACCATAGATAACAATCTGAACTTTGACACCCATATCAACAATACAATAAAAACTGTCAACAAAAAACTTGGCTCCCTCTATAGGATTAAACCTTACCTTTCCCATACAGCCTGAACAACCATAGCTCACACTCATCTAATCTCTACTCTTCTCTATGCCTCACCTATTTTTACTAACCTTTCAAAAAATAACCTCAGCAAACTGGAAACTTCTTACAATAACATCACTAGATTTGCAACAGGAAACCCTTACAGAACCCACCACTGCATAAATATAAAGCAGCTAGGATGGCTTGAACTACAAAATGTGATTAAATTCCATCAACTAACCATTGCCCATAAAATTCTCTATAAACCATTCAGTACTCCTATTTTATCTACCCTCATCACTCCATATACAAATCTGAAATCACTACGTTCCTCACATAAAAATCTTCTACATACCTCTAAACCTAACAACAAGGCTGGTGAATCTCTTTTCTCTAATGCTGTTGGAAAAACTTTGAATCTTCTCCCTAGTAACCTTTCCTCTCTTCCCTCTCCATCACTCTTCAAAAATAGACTGAAACTCTACCTTACAACACACTGGTTGTGCCCCTGTACTAAACCTGACTAGAAATCTATCCATCAGATTAAACTTAGCTCTGCTTATCCCAGACTACTTATAAGCTTCTACATATTCTATTATAGATTTTTTTCTCTTTATCTACTCTGTGTCTAGATTAATTCTCTTAAAATACACTGTGTCTAGTCTCTCTAAATACAAAGTTTTCTCTTATACAAAGTTTTATTAGGAAATGTGTTCGAATGGCTAACCATAGCTGAAATGTACCATGATTCCTGTTTTACTGAAATGCGACAAAATATAATTGAATGTGATTAGTATCTGTCAATTTAGCTGTATTTGTAAATGTCTCATATTATAAATGATATTGTGTTTTTTTTTTCTGTGTTTGTTGGAGCTTTTCTCCTCGGGCCTCCACTGAAAATGGACGTATATCCAGTTGGACTAGCCCGGTCAACAAATGTAAAATAAATAAATAAATTGTAAAAATTCACTAATTCATACACTATTAGCACTTCCTGTGTATCTGTAAATACTGCTGAACAAAAGACAAGTATTCTGTTTCCTTGTAGGATCACAGCTCCCATAATATTCTGCAAATAATTTATTTATATCATAGTAATTTAATACGGGTCTATATTAAATGCTGTAAGAGGCGTTCCATTGAACGCCTCTTCAACACGTAATCAGTGACCTCACTAAACCACAAACGTTCAAAAAAGGTATTTCTTTCCCTGGGAAAGAAATCTCTTGCACTAAAAACACATACACACAATTTCAAACATAAAGTGGGGGGGCTTCGCCCCTCCAATGTGGGGGGCTGTGCCCTCCCCCACACCCCCCATAACTAAATATACCAACTCCGGAATCGCACTACAGTGGGGTAAAGGGCAATGTCATGGCTCAGGCCAAGCAATTTTTTTTTTCTCTGGGAAAAAAATCGCTGACCTGAGCCTTTGCTATTTTCGGATTTCAGTCTATATTTATCGGCGAAACAGCATTCGCTGTAGTGCCGTTTTGCTGATCTAATATAGACCCATTTAATACTGGTGCATCTGTAACTAATTTTTGAGCATTTCAGGACTTAATTCCTGGGTTACATTTTGCCCTGACAGAATTCTTGGAGTCAAAGTTACTTCAGACAAGATATTACATCACTGTTGGATACCTCTGTAATGTATGCTTGTCTTTCAGACTTAGCATCTGCACAAACTCAGTTTTATCTGCACAAGGTTTTTAACCTCTAACATTAGACTATGACCCATGTATTTCAGACTTGTCACTTCTTGTACATTTGCTCTTCTTATGCTTAAAATTATTCTGTATTAATCTATTCAGTGACTGTTCTTGTGTATGATCTTCACTAACAAATCATCAGTTATGTTTATAACACCTTTCTGGTCTTACTTTTGCAACAGCTCTTTGGAATACCTCTAGTGCAATCCTTGGGTTTTATCTACATTAGGTTTTAAACATCTGACATTAAAATGTGACCCATTTATTTCAAATGTGTCACTCTTAGTTTACATTTACTATTCTTAGGATTGGAATTATGTTATGTTAATCAGTTTAATGGCTATTCTTGTATATGACCTTTACTAACAGATCATTAGTTATGTTTGCTACACTTTTTTGGCCTTCAATTAATTACCTGTAAACAGCTCCTTGGAATACCATTGGTGGTGATGAAATGCTAAATAGAATCCTAAGAAATCTGTATCATCTTAATGGCATATTAAATATACATAACTTGGAGTTTGTTTCATCTAACACTGTCTGCTAGAAACCCTAGTTTACATCTAGTAATTAAAAGAACCTAGCATTTAGAAAGTACAGTTGTGTACACTTACCATAAATGTAGATGTTCGAGTGTATTCACTGTTGCAGTCATCACACTTGGGTTATCTGCCTGCAGGTAGCCCTCAGTCAGCCTGAATACCAGAGTCTTGGAATTTCTGCGTTGATGCTGTCATCTCTTCCATGATGTCAGGTCGTTAGGGGTGTAAAACATGCAGCTGACACCATTACATCAGTTTTTCTTGCCCCGGATGTCAGGAGCCCACAAAATAGGAAGCAATTACATGGTGTGGAACACCTACAGTAAAACGTAAATACCATTGCCATAAGATATGACCAAAAAGAGGATAGGTAGAATGTATAGAAAGGTCAGGGGGCTGGAGGGAGGGTAGCCAGGACTGCAACAGTGAATACACTCGAACATCTACATTTATGGTAAGTGTACACAACTGTACTGTGTTCTTCGTGTTTCACTGTTGCAGTCATCACACTTGGGTTGATTCCCAAAGCTGAGGAAAGGTGGAGGCAGTCAAGAAGTATTAGCAGGCCTTGTAAGACTGCTGTGGCAAATACAGCTCTGTCTTTCGAAAAGATAGGTAAGTGGTAATGCTTGGTGAAGGTGTGTACAGAACTCCAGGTTGCAGCTTCCAGGATGTCCCTGGTAGGGACTCCTCTGAGAAACGCTTTAGAGGTTGAGATAGCCCTAGTGGAATGAGTTCTGATCCACTGTGGGGTAGGTTTTCCATGGTGTTTGCAGCAGAACTGGATGCAGTGTGCTAGCCATATGGAAATGGTTTGCTTTGAAATGGCCTTGCCCTCTGCCCCTGTAGCAAAGCTGAATAGCTGCAGCTGGTCAGATTTTCTGAAAGGTTTAGTCCTATCAAGGTAGAAGCTGAACTGTCTGTGCACGTCCAAGGAGTGCAGGATATTTTCCTATTTATTCTGAAGATTAGGGAAAAAGGTTGGTAAATGTATGAATTGGTTTAAAGCCACACTGGATACCACCTTGGGCATAAATGATGGGTTAGTCCTGAGGGAAACCCTGTCAGCATGGAAAATAATGAAGAGTTCCACAGCCATTACTGCCTGTAACTCGGACACTCTTCTTGCTGAAGTGATGCCTAGAAGTAGGGCTGTTTCCCAAGAGAGGAATTTTAACTCCGCTGCAGCAGCAGGCTCAAAAGGGGGAGGCGTGAGCTTCTCTAGTACAAAGTTAAGGTCCCAGGCAGGGGTGGGAGCTCTCCTCGGGGGCCTTAAATTGTTAGCTCCTCTCAGGAACTGTTTGATGAGAGGGTGAAAAAAGAGAGGTGGTTCAGTATTGTAATGAGATGAGATGGCAGAGGCATGAATCTTAATTGATGAGAAGGAAAGGCCTCTGTGGAGCAGCTTGTTGAGGGTTGCTGGTGGTGTATTCAGGGGATAAGCCAGGCTGCAAGGTTCAGGGTTTGCAGCTGTGGATGCAAAATCTGTCCCTCCTGCTGGGACAGCAGGGAGGGGGTCTGATGCAGGTGCCAGGGTGGCACTGCTGTGAGACAGTGTAGGAGTGGGTACCAGTGCTGGCGTGGCCAGTCTGGGGCAATAAGGATTGTCTTTGGTCTGTCCTGTTTGATCTTGAGTAGTACTTTTGAGAGGAGGGGCAGAGGAGGAAAATTAAATTGAGAGGTTTTCCCACGAAAAGGATAGGGCATCCATGTTCCATGCTTTGCTGTGAGGATTTCTGGTGCAAAATTTGTGCAATTGATGGTTTTGGGGGGAGGCAAAGAGGTCCACCTCTGGTGTCCCTACCTGTGGATTATTTATTTATTTATTTATTGACATTTGTTGTCTGGGAAAGTCCAATGGATCAAAAGATCCATTTTCAGTGGAGGCCCAGGGAGAAAGCTCCAAAGAATACAGTAAACATTAAACAAAGTTAATAGAACTTAAACAGTTAATAAAGATTTATACATAGATACATTTTGGCAATTCAGACAAACAGTATATAACGAGACAAAAAGAAGGTCATTCTGCAAAATTCTATCTACTATTCATTTATAGTCATACAGCATAGAAATTTATTTACCTTTCTTAAGTTTATGAATCAATTTATGTGAATATGCTGAATGGAGTATCTTTTAAGGGGGGTTGTTCTCATGATTGCAGGTATATGTAATGTTGTTAAGGTAATGTTGTTTTAATGCTGATTTAATAGTTTTTGTAGAGTCTAGTTGAGTAATTGAGGGTGGGAGAGCATTCCAGAGTTTGGCTACTGTATGGGAATAAAGACATTGCCCAGCTCTCTTGTTGGGTTTGGTTATGGTTAGGGGTAGTTTATTAGAAGACCTGAGATTGTGGGATGGAGTATATGTATGTACTATGTCTTGAAGAGAAGAGCAGTAGTTTGGGTTCTATAGTAGTTTGTGAGTTAGAGTGAGTTGGGTTTAATATAGGTAATGGGGGAACTCAAGCCAATTTAAAGTTTTAATGGCTAGGCAGTGATGTGTTCGAGTTGGCATATTGGTGGCAGATTTTGCTATTTTGTAGTAATATGTTCATAATTTAGTCATAAGTGATGTATGTGGGTTTGTGAAAATGGGACTTCCATAGAGAAGGGAAGGGAGAAGTAGACAGTTAGCAAGTTTTGTTTTGGTAAACATATTTAGGAAGATTTTATGCCTGTAGAGCTTCCCTAGCTTGAAGTGGGTCTTTTTGATTGTGCTAAGTATGTGATTTTCAAAAGAGAGTTTGCCATCAATTGTTATGCCCAGTAGTTTTGATTTTTTAAAAAGCTCAATTTCAGTATTGTTTTGTGAAAATATCTTAAAGTCGGGAGTTACGGGTTTAGAAGAGATCAGTAAAAGTTTTAGTTTTTTTGGGGATTGAGTTACAGTTGAGCATCACTTAGCCATGATTCTATGGGTGTAAATCCTTTTTGAGTTGAGGTGTAAAGTTCTGAGAGGTTGTTACAGGATGTGATTATGGTTGATTTGTCTGCGTATTGGATAAGGGTACTTTGTTGGGGTGCTTTATGGAGATTGTCAACGAATATATTAAAAAGCAGAGGCCCAAGAATAGACCCTTGGAGAACTCCTGTGCTGTTGGCTAGGTATTCTGATTATTTTGAAATTTGACATATTGTTTTCTATTGTGAAAATAGTTTTGAAACCAAGTAATAGTGTGCGAGGAGCTGTTTAGAAAACAGTAATTTGTGGCGTGACACTGTATCAAAAGCCTTTGATAGGTCAAGCAAAATAACAGTAGTTAATAGACCAGCATCAAGAGCTTTGTTTACAGTTTTGGTAAATGACAGTAAAGCTGTGGTAGTGCTATGTACCGGCCAAAAATGATGTTGTGTGGGTGACAGTAAATTGTTATAGGTAAGATGCTTTAGCAGTTGATAGTGTATACTCTTTTCTAGGATTTTTGACAGAAGAGAAAGAATAGAGATAGGTCAGTAGTTGGAGAGGTTGTTGGTGTTGCCACAGAGTTTTTTCAGAGTCAAGGAATGTATGATTCAGAGATAAATCGATTTATAAGAATGCTGACAGGGTAGGCTATAGCACTGGCAGCAAGTCTTAGGTATTCTGCCGGAAGTTCATTAGAAGAGGGGAGGAATGCTTTAGTTTTTGTAGTAGTTTGTGCACTAGAGTGGTAGATACAGGTTCTATAGTAAAAGAGGGAGGGGTTGGATGCTATTAGTAGAAGCATATGTAGTGCGGGAATTGAAAGGAGGCGGAACATGGGAATAGTAATTATTATTTTATTACAATTCGGATTTGTGTTGGCTTTTTGGGAGAAATAATTTACAAGTTTTTGAATGATGTCAATTAAATGATAATTAAATGCTTGGGCAATCTCTTGTGGGTCTTTTTTCAGGGAATGGTGTGGGATTGTATTGGGCTCCTGGATTGAGAAGCGAGGAGACAGATTTCCGAAATAGTTTGGGGTTGTTCCCTTGGATAGAAAGTTGAGTGGAGAAGTATTTTTTTTGTCTTGGATAACCTGTTTTTTGGCAGTATTGCTGAGTTGCCTAAATACGAGTTTGTTTTGTGGAGTTCTTTTTCCTCCATTCTGTCCAGGTTCCCAGTTGCCTCTTTCTTCCCCATCATACCGTCAACATTTGCCATCTACCTGGGGAAAATATTCTTTGCAGTCTGGTTGGAGTATAAAAATTCCTACCCAAACACTTCCAAGTAAAAATCCCACATCTTCTAGATGTTGTTACATATTTGGGAGCCATACATATGTCCCCCCATTTTTCCTTGTGAATTGCTTATCCAGTGTCTCTTCCCTCCTCTGGTTGATTCCTACAGTTATACTCCAATGGAGTCTGTGCTAAATTCAACTAAAAACTCTAACAGAGCAGGTATTTCACTTAGGATTCCCCTTTCCCTTTCTCTTCGCATATGCTCTGAAATCAATCCCTGCTAGGGAAGACAATATCTAACCTGCAGTGCAAATGTATTTTTGGCCTCTTCCTATTCTGTTACCTTTCCCTCTGAATTTATTTGCTCCCAGTACCTTGCTTCCTTTCCCAGTTTTCTCCTGTAAATTCCAGCCACCTCTTGCCTATTCTCTGTATCCCTAATTGTAGTCATCCCTATCAGCAAAGCCTACTTTCTCCATTATCATGTCGGCTTAGTTTTTATAATACTTTCTGCAAATTTATGAATATAATATTCTGTATGACTTTTGTTATTCTCCATAAGGATCTGCAACCAAAATCCCACTCTCTCCTTATTTCTTGGATTCCCCCTGCTTCACAAGCATGCATTTCTACTCTGAATTATAGCTTTCTGCTTCTGTTATGTATATGAGTCTTAACTGTGTAGCTCTAAAATATTCCTTGAAATCAGGTAATCCTTTATCACTTTGTTCTATTGGAAAGATTAACTCATACCATTTCACCCTTACCTCTTCCCCTTCCAGATAAAATTCTAAAACTCTATATTGATTACTCTCTATAAAATATTCTCTCATTGATAAAAATATGCCTGGCTTATATATAAAACTAAAAGGACTAAAAACATTTTCACTATGTGCATTTTGCTATCTATATCCATAAACAAGAAATTCCTGTTCCTCAGTATTTGTATTAACTTTTGTTTAGTCTCTTCCCACATAATCCTTAGCTGCCATGCAAGAATCCTTTTTAACCCATAGTCTTAAGTACTTCATTTTATTGTGTCCTCATAAATATTTGTATTGCTGAACCAATTCATGTGTGGGTACCTACGTTACAGCTATAGCCTCTGTTTTATTGTCATTAATTTTATATTGCAAAAAGACATGAAACTGTCTCAAAATGTTCCGCAACACTGACATGTCCTTCTCTGGATTTAACAGATAAAAAATAATTTTGTTTGTAAATAAAGCAATATTTTCTTAATTACCATGCCAGTGATATATTTGTATTTCTGATTCCCTTATTTTCTTTGCCAATGTCTCTAGATATAATGCAAATAACAAAGGTGAAAGAGGACACCTCTGCCTCTTTACTGTAAATCACAGAATAGTTTTGGTATAAGAAATGACCATTGAAGGAGTTCTCTTGACTTTGGGGAAAATGTATATGTATGCTTTGAGAATTCATTGCTTAATTCCCAACAAAAAGGCACAACAAAGAAGACAACTGTTTGTAAAATAAAGACTGTATGTAACAAGTAAGTAAGTAAAAAAATTAAAGGTGAGTCACATGATCCACCATCATGGTGAATAAGATGAAACCTGGTAACAAGTAAGCAGGCAGAAGCCATGCATGTGTAAAATGTTGTGGCTATAGACATGAAAAGGGGCTATATTAAGGTAAAAATCAGATCTGTGGATTACATAAATACATGAATAGTTTTACCAGAGTGCGTTTATACTGGAAAATACACAGTAACAAAATATTAATGCTGTAGAATTAAGAGCAGCCAAAACTTGAATATCTGTGAGTACAATTGAACTGAAGTCCCTGAGCAGTGCACTGGCTAAATGCAATAATTAGAAAAGATCATCACAGAATAATAGTGTTAGGGCCAATAAAGTTTTACAAGTTTGACTGAGTTGGTTTCCAGTTTCCACTTGTGTGGGTCCAGTGTGCAGCTCTTACTTTTCACTTGGATTTATTTCTGCACCAAGGTTTTACCCAACACGGTTTCTTTGGTTTTCTGTTTTCAGACTTCTGCTTAAGTCATCTGCCAGTGAATTTTGTTTGCCTGGCAGGAATTGAGCTTGCAGGTGCACTTGGTTGCTCATGGCTGTGTTCCACAGGGCCATGGCTAACCCGCAGAGTGGGTAGGAATGAGTTCCCCCCTGCTTGTTTAGGTACCACATAACTGTGGTGTTGTCTGTCTTTATCAGGAGTTGTCCTGGAAGGATGAGGTATTTGAAAGCTGTCAGAGTATTCTGTACAGCTAACATTTCTTTTTGATTGATATGCAGGGGAATTTGTCCTGGGCTCCATTTGTCTTGAATGCATTTGCCTGCCATGTGAGCCCCCCATGCACAGTCTGATGCATCTGTTGTTAGAGTTTTGGTGGTGAGAGGTTGAGTGAAAGGAAGTCCCTTGTTGTGGTTGCATGCCTCTGCCCACCAAAGGAACTCTGCCCTTAGACAAGAAATGATAGGAATCAGTGTTTCCAGCTCCTGAGAATGTTGATACCTGAAACTTTTCAAGTACCATTGAAGTTTCCTCATATGCAGTCTTGCATATGGAATTAGTAGAATGCATGAGGCCATGAACCCTAGGGATTGCAGTATTTTTCTTGCAGTTAGCTGGGTTTTGGTGGCCATTAGCTTGAAGTAGTTTGTCAAATAAACCTGTTTTTCTGGAGTGAGGAATGCCATCTGGGAAGTTGTGTTCAAGCTTGTTCCCAGGAATACAATCTTTTGGCTGGGCATGAGTTGTGATTTCTTTGCATTGATGGTGTACTTCAGAGAAGTTAGGAGTCTCTTTGCAAATGCTAGGTGATGAAGTAGCAATTCCTGACTGTCTGCTTGAATCAGGCAGTCCAAGTATGGGAAAATTTGAATATTTCTCTGCCTGCATAATGCAATGGCTGGAGCCAGGCACTTTGTGAATACCCTGGGTGCAGTAGATAAGCTAAAGGGCAGTGCAGAGAACTGATAGTGCATAGAGCCTGGCCTGAAACGTAGATATTTCCTGCAAGATTCCCTTATGGGGATGTGCAGATAAGCTTCTTTTAAGTCTAGGGTGAATAGCCAGGCATCCTTGGCTAGCATAGGAAGAAGCTGTTGCAATGTAAGCATTTTGAATTTTGGAACCACCAGGAAGGTGCTGAGAATTGACAGATCCAGGATAGGGCACCAAGAGTTCTCTTTTCTGGGCACCAGGAACAGTCTGGAGTAGAAACCCTGTCCCCTTTGTTCTACTGGAACAGGTTGAATAGCCCTGATACTGAGAAGAGAAAGTACTTGCTTTTGAGCTTCTGCCCACTGGTTTGGAGGAAGGTTTGGCAACTCGCTTGGGGTTGGCAGTGAGTGGAAGTAGAATCTATATCCCTGGGATACAATGTTTAGGACCTATCAGTCCTGGATAATGGCCATCCAGTTTTTTACATACAAGGCGAGTTTTCCTCCCAGGGGTGCAAGTACTTGGGCATGGCTGGGAAGGATGCAGGGAAGTCATTGTAAACTTTTTCCATAAGGGAGTGGCTTACCACTTCCTGTTTTTGAGGTGGGAGCACTCCATTATTTAGATCTCTGCATACCCTGAGACTGTAGTCATGGTGGTCTGTTGCCCCTAGGTTTGGATTGAGAAGACCTGGTAGGGACTGGAAAGGACCATTTTTTAGAAGGCCAATGCCTACTGAATCTAGGTGGCTGCACCTGTAAGAAATCTTTAACAGTTTGCATAGATTTAGCTTTTTCCTCCATCTTTTTAAGAACTTCTTCTGCTTTTGTGCCAAACAAATGTTCCTAGTTTAATGGAGCATCTAGTAATTTTGCTTTGACATGGTCTGGCAAGATCTGTTCCTTCAGCCAAGCATGCCTTCTCAGTACAGATACACTAACAGCAGCCCAGCAAGATGTTTTTAAGGCATCAAAACCACACTGCAAAGTATGTTTACTAACTTGGTTTGCAGAATGCATTAACTTTTTATTTTCTTTACAGTCTGGAAGCAACAACATTTTTTGTTTAATTAGTTCCATAATATGCTGTTGGTACTTCAACATGTGAAAATGGAAATTCAAAGCCCTGATGGCAAGACTTGCAGAGGTATATACCTTCTTACCCCATCTGTCTAAAGCTCTAGAAACCCTGTCCGAAGGGGTAGGGTTTTTGGCTGTAGTAGCCTTAATGCCTTTAGGTCCCTGGGAAATGGTCTCTGGATCCACAGTGGGATATTTTTTAAAGAGAAATTTATGATAGTCAGGTACTCTGTAGTACCTGTCAGACTTTCTAGGAGCTGGTGGTAAAGTATCAGGAGTAAGACTGGATTCCATGAAGGCATCTTCTACAATATCCAGGACAGGGGGTACAGCTAGAGGCCTGTGCTAAGGCAAGTCTAAAAATTATCTGAGTCTCTTTTTCGACTGAGGGTAGTCCTGGCATTCCCAGCGGAAATGCTCTCTTAAGGTATGCAAGGTTTCACCAAAAGAAAAGTCTTCTGGAGGGGAGGCAGAGTGAATGGAATCCTCTGCATCTGAATCCTCATAGGTATATAAGGGTATGTCCTGGTAATCAGAGGGATCAGAGTCATCAGACTCATGGTCAGTAGAATTAGAAGAAAAATCAATTCTTTGTCTTTTAGAGGGGGAAGGCTGGCTTCCCCTAATTAAAGTTATGAGGTCTTCAGCCATTCTAAGCATTTGTTTCTGTGGCATGGGAGCTTGAGTATGTGGTTTGGTCATTGGTTTTCTAGGCATAGTGCAAACTCTGGGCTGAGAAACTCAATAGTTTTAGTAAAAAAAGAAGTCAGTTTAATACGAACATCGGAAGGTCAGAATATACCCTTGGAAGCCAGTGCCCGCACAGCGGCTCTGGACCCATCCAAGGTAGAGGCATCTGCTGGTTCCATAGTCGAAGAAGCATCTCGAGGCATACCGGACTCTGAATGGGTCTCAGCAGAGGCCTGTGAATCTGTAGAAGCGGGTATCAGGGGCTGCAAAAGTGCCTCACTAATTACCGGTGGACTGGTGACTAGCTTAACGGAAGCATCGTCGGCAGTTCTGGACCTATGCGGTCTGTCTCTGTCTTTATCCTTACATTTTTTCAGAAGATGGGTAGTCGGATGGCTTATCATAACCATTTTGGAATACGGAGAACTAGAGCAAAAGAATTTAGTGACAAAGATAGCCCGATGATGAATAGTACGGGCGTTAAACAAAGCACAAAACCAACAGCAAGGAACGTCATGGTCTGGGCCTAGACAGGTGATGCAATAAGTATGAAAATCTCTGTGAGGTATTCGCTTTCCACAGGCAAGACAATAGTTAATTTTTTCTGACATCAGTTAGAGCAAGAAAAAAGGATCCCCTACTGGGTACTTAGCTTTAGAAGACTTCAGGTTTGAAACTCGAAAAACGAAAATTTCAGGTAGCGGCCGACCGGCACTTGTGAACTGCTTCTGCTTCTGGTTCCCAAGTGGCAAGAAAAGCTAATGTAATGGGGTTGACTGCATGTTTTATACTCCTGATGACCTGATGTCATGGAAGAGACGACAGCATCCGATGCAGAACTCCCAAGACTCTGGTATCTGGGCCGACTGAGGGCTACCTGCAGGCAGATAACCCAAGTGTGATGACTGCAACAGTGAAATATGAAGAACATCTGCTGAGTTAACTTCCTCAACTGTAATGGATAAGGCTGCTTTTTAATCACTCTGTTCAAATCTTGCAGATCAACACAAATGCAAATGTTTTTTCTTAACAAAGACCATATTATTGACACATCCTACTGAATATAATTGCCTCTTAATAAACACCTACGCTTTCCATGGGCTTTAATTCCTGTTTGGTTCGACTTCTGAGACCTTCTGCTACTTTCTTAGGAGCACATATTACTGGAAGTGAATAAGATTTTATTTCTATATGATATTCTCCTGACAAGTATCCTAAAATTGTGAATAAATTAGCATAGCAATGGAAGGAAATAGCCAGGGAATTGTTATGGCTAGGCTTGTATAGGCATTAGGGCTGATAGCCTAGTACCAGCCTATGAACTTGTGAACCTATAAGGTATCATTGCTATGGCTTTGCACAGTTTATACGAAATATGTGTGCACCTGTTTGGTGCAGTATGTACACACAGTCTTTTGGTTTTAAACTGTAAATTTGCATACCATCTATAGCTTCTAACAAGTCAAAATGAAGCAACATATTAGAGGAATTCATTTCTTTATCTGTCATTGTTTGAAAACACATTTTTATTTTATATTTTTTATCCACATTAGCAGTTTTTCATCCATTATCATTCAGTGTCTAGCATTGGTTAGCAACATGTACGTTTCTTTTCACTGTGTACTACTCCGAGTCATTTAAAACTATTTTCTTACAAAAACACTATAGTCTATGACTACAGATTGCACATTATGTCTTTTAATTTGCAGAATTTCTTGCCAAATAGTTGGACTTGCACTCTTGTATCTTTGTTTCTGATGCATTTTCAGGCCTTACAGTATTGACTGTTTTTTCTTCAGTAGTATCAACAAAGAGTTCTCTTTCATATTCCTGATGAACAATATGCACATTTGTTTAAATGTACTTGGTGTGACATTTATACAACTCAGAAAAATGAACCTTTGCAGAACAAATTCTGTGGGCCAGATAAATGCAGAACAAGGTTTTCTCTCAAGCTTATGGTCACACCTTTTTTGTGCTTGACTTAAAATTGTGTGAGTATATGCTTGCCAGCTGTTTTGGTTCACACATTGTCTTTTTATCACTTTTTGCAATATATCTTGATTTTACCTCTCATTTTCCTTATTATATGACACCCATTTTATTTCATACACATTAGTTTTTTTAGTGTAACTGAGTACTATTAATTTTACTTACGTTGTGCATGTGCACATCTTTTGATAAACTCAGCTAGATAGCCGGCCCCTTTTTAACAAACGTCTTATACCAGAAATGATTTTGTTTCTCATTAGTGAATCATATAACTCACCAAATTCACAATCTTTTCATTTTACTTCACATACTGTAGGTGTTTATGTTACTGAGCTGCAGGACCTTGCTCTCTTGTAAAGCACAGACATTCATCATTATCAACTACCTTTTTCTTATTTTCTACATGGGGTCAAAGTGTTTTGCCAACTGTTGCCATTTCTCTCAGTTCAGTGCCACTATCCTACCTTCTTTGACAGTCTGTCTGAATGAAGCAGGTCTACTGTAACACAATCCATCCATCTCTTTGCTGGACACCCCCATTTCCTCTTGCCTTCTTCCTGTCTGTCCTAGATCTTCTTCAACAGATAGCTTTCTATTTTCCTGCACATGTGCCCAAACCAGAGTAATATGTTCTCTTTAAGCTTCTGTGCTATTGAAGCTGCTTGGGCTTCTGCACTGATACCCTCCTTTCTTCTTCTTCTTTTTCATCTGCCCCACACTATGCATTCTACCCCCCATCACAGACACCAACTCATCACCTCATGCTTCTTTACTGCTCTGCCTTCACTGGCCACATTCTTGCACCATACAGTAGTACTGGTGGCACTACTGTTTTGTTCACATTACTTTTCAACTTATTTGTCATTTTTTTGTCAAACACTACCCCTGACTCCCCATTCAGATTTCCCTTCTCCTCAAGCATTCCTCCCAGATGCATGAAGATGTTAACTTGTTCCACTATTTTCACTATTTCAGTTCTCAGCTTTTTCTGATTTGCCCATTTGCTGATATTATAACTGTCTTATCTGTACATGGTTTCATCCTGAGTGCCTTCAGTTTTACATTTCATTCCTCTATTCTTTGCTGAAGTTCTTGTTCAGAGTCTGCCCGTAAGGCAACATCATCTGCATATGCAACTTTGTTTATCTGTCCCCACTGACCCGTTTGCTAATGTAGTCCATCATCAGAATGAACATCAGTAAATCAAAGATGTCTAATAAAAAAGGGATTTTTTTCTGAATTCAAAACATTTCCTTTGACTTTTCTCTTCAAAGAATGTAAAAGAGTTAAATACCTTTATGTCTTCTTCCCCAGTGTCATGCAGGAATGTTATACAAAATGCCTCTTCAGGCTTCCTGACCTCTCCATTTGCAGTGAAAATAAATCATATTTCTGAATCCAAAGTGTCCAATCTTCTGTAAAATTTCTTTGTAGTGAATGAATTTCAAAGGGGTGCAGCTGAGACATATTTCCAGTGTGAATTATACTGCTTTACCTCTAAACACAGACATACTTGATATCAAGCATATTTCTTCACTTCTGCAGGTCTGTTTCTTTGACGTTTAACACATAGATTCCTACTCTGACACCATGTGATGTTTGAATAGCAGATAAATTAGATGCAAAACAGGACGAGTAGTGTAGCTTCACTGAAGTGCACGTTTCAAATGAAACATCTAGATACAAGGGTAAGTCACATGAAATTAGGGTTGCCACCTTCCTTCACAGCTAAAACCAGAGCAAAGCCATGCCCCTCGCGTCACCAGTAACCCCGCCCACCCCGACCCCCTCTCCCGCCAACATACCGCCTATTTTGTGACGTCATGACAGCATCACTCAACAGGAACGCCCTCTTTTTTCATTCCCGCCGCCTGCTTTTGGCTGATTTACCATGCTTTTCTGTAAAAAAAGCATAGTAAATTAGCCGATTTACAAACTCCGATAGTCTGTTTCCTTTTTGAAACAGAATACCGGAGTTTGTACAGTGTTTTCCGGACTACCGGAGAATCAATTTGATTTCCTGATAGTCCGGGAAAAAAACAGAGGGGTGGCAAGCCTACATGAAATGTAAATCATTGTAGCTAGCTCATTTGCATAAGTGCTTGTTACCAGAAACAGCTGATATATCTGTAAAAGATAGCTGAGAAACCTGAACCTGTACCCATTGTGACCAAAGATCACGAACAGTCATTATCTGTGTCTAATAGGACATATAAATAGTTATTCTTTAAAATCTTCAGATTTGCCTGTTTTCAGCCCACTTAGATGTTCTACACAAGAAAGACATATGCCTGCTTATCTAAAAACTATACTACATTGTGATCCACTGAAACATATAGGTGATGTGATATACATTCTTACTGATCCAACATGGATTTTTACAATACAGTCTACTCAAGCTTTTGGACTATAATGGGTCATACAGTTCAGAAACTAGAGTAGGCAACATTGTAACACAAATAGTGATGAATGTCTTAGAGCAAGAACTCTGGACAAAGTCATAAATAAAGGGGGACAAAACCTCCAAAATAGAGACATCTTTTAAATATTGCTCTTACAAAGTTAGAAAGTTGTTAGAATAACAGGTTTTGCATTATAATGAATTTTCCCAAGGGTATGAAATCTGAATCTCAAACATTTGTATTATTTTCTGACTTCAACCCTCAATAATTTGCCAGTGATTTGCCAGAAAACCACAATTTTATGAGAAACAGACCAAAAAATGTGGAGCAAAACCCTGGACATTCTGCAAAAATCTGTTAATTTGAGAGGTATGATGGTGATCCAATAAAGGTATCACATTGCTTCTGTGTTCTGTTGGTTTCTGTCAGAGGGTCAACCTTTTTATGTTAAGAAGTGTTGAAACCTTTAAATCCTTTTTTGATAAAGAACAAGAATCAGTTGTGGATTTACTGAAGGCATAATGGTTTACTTTTAATTTCTTAGTTAATGTTGGATGACAATTTTAATTTGATCTATTTATACAAAATTAGATAAGAAAAACTCACCAAAAACTAGGGATGCTTTACAGAGCCATAAAAGTTCTCACCAGTGCAAATAAAAACTATACTTGCCAATACATATCTTCTGCCCCACATCTTTATGATGTTTCCATCCTTATGAACCGCCAGGCATCACAAAAATCAAAACTTGAACAATGTTATAACAAAGTTGTTAAATTTGCAGCAAATATTCCTTTCACAACCTACTAGTGCATAGCACTAAAAGCCTAAACTGGTTAGCACTACCCCATTAACTAACATATACACAGCTTCTTACCACCTATAAAATTATCCAAAATCCATCTGCTTGTCCAACACTAAATAACATTCTACACAACTATGTCCCCAGTTGGTCATTACGATTCAATGACCAAAAATGTCTGTCTGTCTGTACACAAACTTATCAAATCTGCTGGGCATTGTCTGTAAGTTTACAATGTTGCTAAGCCCTGGAACTCCTTACCTGTATCCATCAGGTCAATACTCTCCATCCCATCCTATAAAAAAAAATCATTCTACAGACTTCCTGTCCAAAAGCTGACTATTTTATGTTCAACACCAGGATAAACAATATCTCTAAATGTGAAGAAATACCAATTTATACCTTATTCCTCCATTCTTCACTCACTTCCTTTCTTACTTACTTCTATCAATTTCTCTCATCACACTTCTGTCTCTAAATATAACATAAGCCTTCTTCTTTCTCACTTCATATTGCAATTCCTGTTTGTATTATCCTAACTTATTTTATTTTATTTTATTTTGCATTTGTTTACTGGGCTAGTCTAACTGGATACATGTCCATTTTCAGTAGAGGCCCGGGGAGATAAGCTCTTAGATAGGACAATGAAATTAACACAATCACAACTAATGACACATGAGACAAATACAAACTATTTACAGTACCTATTTCAGGTTTTCACAGTAATATGTAGAGTAGAGAATACAGGTATGACAAAGGAATGCTAATACAATCAAGGTATGCTAGAGATAGTTTAGTAAAATTAGTTTAATAAGGAGGTATTGATGTGTGTGAGTAGTCAGGGCAGGAAGAGAAAAGTATTAGGAGACCCATATAGATTAGTCAGGTATGGAGCATGGGCATAACCAGTGAGTTTTGAGGAACAATTTCAATTTATTTTTGAAACAGGATAGTGAGGGAAGTGTGAAGAGTTCATATGGGAGGAGATTCCAGGCTTTTCCTACTATATTAGAAAAAAGAGAGTCACCAGCCTTGTTGTTTGTTTTAGTAGTATGTATTAGAAGTTTCTGAGAAGACCTTAAGGATTCCAAGTTTTTATAGGGAGTGATAAGTGTGGACAGAATAGGTGTTTTGGAGGGTTTGTAAAGAGTGTTGTGGGCTAGAGTTAGTTGATGGAATTTAATTAGATTTTGAAGTTCGAGCCATCCTAGTTGCTTTAAATTAAGGCAGTGATGGGTTCTAAATGGGTTGCCTGTTACAAATCTTGTAATGTTATTGTAGGACATTTCCAATTTGCTAAGATTATTTTTAGTTAGGTTAGTAAAAATAGGAGAGGCATAAAGAAGAGAAGATATTAGATGAGTGTGTGCGATAGTGGTTCGAGCTGAAGGTAGGAGAAAGGATTTTATACTATAGAGAGAGACTAGTTTTTTGTTGACTGTTTTTATATTGTTAATATGGATATAAAAATTCAGATTATTGTCAATGGTGACACCTAATAGTTTGGTGGTTGGTTCAGGGGATATAATAGTGTTATTGGTAGAGTTTACTGAGAAATCCATTGTGAGGGACTTCTTAGTAGGAGAGAAAAGGAGGAGTTTAGTCTTTTTGGGGTTTAGGAGAAGGCATCTATCTGTGAACCATTGCTAACTCACTTTTAATTTTTCTATAAACTGGCTAAAATTTCTATAAATATTAAATCATTGTCATATAACATATCTGTTCTTAACCAATGTTTTCATATTATGTCTAATTTGGTATAATTATTTAAACTGTATTTATTTATTTTTTTGTATTATTTTTGAAGATTGTAAAATTATTGTTCTTAAAATGTTTTGTAATATTTTGGAGCCTTTCTCCCCGGGTTTCCATTGAAAAGGGGGTCCTACCCAGTCTGACTTTCCTGGTAATCAAATATCAATAAATAAATAAAAATAGCACTGAAAAATGTAAATCAATGTCCTAGTAGGATGTCCTTTTGCCACATGCATGTTTTACAGTGAAAATATAAAGTTTAATAGTTTTAAAATGTAGGCTACTGAACAATAAACTTTCTTATGTTAAACTTTTACATCTTCTAGAGGAAGTTTTCAGTATAACAAAGGGAGCTTGGGAAGTACCCTGGGAATAAATGGAGATTTTGCTTTACAAGTCTTTGAAGTATATTTGATTAGTATCACACCCTTGCTGGGTTTGAACTCTCCCCATTATTGCTGTCTCTGTTCTGCTTTCTGTGCTTCTAGTAGTTTCTCAGCGACTGAGTTATATACACTGCTTTAACTACTGCTGCTACTCTCTTGGAGATAAAATTACTTATGGAAGCTATTAAGCCATTTAAGGTGCTTAGCCTTTTTAAACTGTCAGTTACAACAGAACTGTCTTTCGTGTTATTTGTTTGGAATATCGGCCAGCATGTTGCATAGAGGCAAAGCATCTGATCATGCAGTTAGTGACTGGTTCAGGAATTAATCTGGGGCACAAATAAAGCTGGTACAGAAATTAATCCAGAGTGTTATTAGAGATTGTTTGAAGGTGCTTTGACCCCCATGTTTTTCTTTAAGGAATGGTTTGTGGGATCCCTAGCTTGTCATTGGCCTATGGAGGGGGTTAAAATGGACAGTAATTCAGGACCATATGAAAGACAAGCCTCAGCTTAGACTGGTGCTTTAGGCATTTCCGTGGCACCAAGGCATGCATGGCAGGGAAAGACTTAATGAATAAAAGGCCATTCTCATTGGACTGAATGCAACTGTGAGGATGCTGATCATAGGCAGGTATAGGACTGCATAAGTCTGGGTATGATGATACAGTGGGAACTTCAGCAGCACACAATGATGGACAGGGACACCAGAATTTTTTTGTGGGAGGTACAGTGGACAGCAAACCTCCTGAAAAATGAAAAAAAAGAAACTGTTTTTGGATCATTATCATCCCCATCTTACAACCTCAATTTAATTGAAATCTTTTTTGCATTTAAAATGTCCATTTAACCCTTGCCTGGGGATTGACTCCAGGACCCCCTGCATTCCATGTTGTTGTCACTGTCACGTGATCAGTGATGAGTCTCTAAACAGCCGGATACCTGGTTTTCCCCAAGAGCAGTTTCTACTTTTGATTAGGAAACTGCCATGAAGGTGAGTTTGAACACGCAAGTTTACAATGCAGTACAAGCCATGAATGTAGTATGGTATTAACAACTGAACAGGAAAGTAAAACTCTGACTCTTCACTGGGGATTGAATCTGGAACCCCTCACATTCTGTTTGGTTGTCACTGCCAGTGGACTACCAAGCAGGCTTTGGAGAGGTTGCTACCCGGTATCCCCCAAGAGTAGTGTCTACCTTCATCTAGGAAACTACCATGAAGGTGATTTTGAACACACAAGCATCCAGTGCAGTACAGACCAAAAACCTAGTACTGTATTAACAGCTTCTGGGTTCGGTGATTGAAGTGCAGGAAGGAATGGGAAATATATACACATGTTGGTAAAAATCTAATTGGTGATGCCGCCTAACAAGGTATGAATTAAGATCCATTCAAGATCAGTAACATAGCTCGGATGGGACAAAAGAGGTAGTTGTCCCAGGTGCAAAGTCTAATGGGCACAATCAGCTGATCCCAATTGCTCTTTGGTATATACCAGTACTTAGAAATAAATGCCAGTATTGCATTTGCTGTAGTACATTGTGTGGGATATAAACTGTAGCAGTTGTAGTTGTAGTTAGTGCAATTTAAAAGAAGAGAAGAACTTTTTTTCTGGAGTAGCACCAGATGGCACCTGTACAAAAATAGCTAGCTGCACCTCTGTTCAAGATCATACCTACTTATACTAAAACAGTGCCTGATCATGACTGCTTGACTATTTGTAGTCCTTTTTTGATAACATGCCTAATCCTAGCTCCAACACCGATCTCTCCCCTTTACAGTTATTATAGTAGGCATAACACACTGTAGAAACTTTCTTCAGTTTAACAGTGTTTACTTAATGTAAAATATAGACTAAAAGTTTACTTCTCAAAACAAACTTAAAACGATAAGCTCAAATTGGCACAATGCAGCTTTAAGTAACTCACAGTTCAAAATCCAAAACGTACAAACTTACAGTTTTGTTTTGAGCCAAAGACTTTGAAATGGGACAGTTCATGTCTCCTTCAGCAGTTCTAACAAAACTTCTGTAAATCTACCCATATGGAGTTTTTCTGTTATTCTATTGGTAAATCCACAGGGCTGTCTTCTAGTAGTGTAGCTAGAGCAGGGAGAAGGGGGCAGCTGCCATGTGAGCCTGCTGTTAGGGGCTGTGATCAGCAGGTACTAATGGCACATGACTGCATTGCCATCATTCATTTATGAAGTTGGGAAGATGTAATTGCTTCATAAATGAATGCCAATATGACAGTCACTGCTGTAGTGGAAGGTCAAATACTTCTACCATACTTGGCTTCCAGATGACCTTTTAACAACATTTTGCAGGTGATTCACATTTCTTGGGTTATTTGCACAAACCATTATTGTATTATACAAGCATGCAGGCTGCTGCAATTTTTATTTTATAGTATATGGTATATATACATTTCTAATGTAATAAACAGCATTCTGCATACATCAAAGTAGCCACATATGTGTGTGTGACTTAATATGGTGTAGTATTTATGCAAAGGAGAAAGCAAAACTAACCAATACAAAAAGAGTAGCACCAAAGATATTTGAAGAGAAATACAGGCAAAGGAATCTGGACATGGAAAATTTTACAATACAAAAATAAGAAGCCAAAGAGGAAAAGTAGAAAAGGAGATCAGTAATGGAGGAGTTAAAGAAATAGAAACTGAGATTATGGAGTATCTGTGAAGTGAAGGATTCAGTGTAGAAAATTGAATGCAGAAAGCACCACAACAGGATAGAGCAATGTATATCCAAAACAAGGGGAAACTAGTGAAACAGGAAGCAATCGGTCAGGTGCCATATCAAGATATTTTGGAGCCTTCCACAGGAAACCAGTATAAACATTAATTTGAAGCTAGACAGCAAGGAAAGGAACAAGAAACAGTGGAAACTCTGATGCAGTCAATGTTGAGGAGAGATAGGCCAGTGAGTTCTCATGTGTCAGAGCAACAGATGGAACAGAATGGAATTGAAGAGAAGATGCCACAGTAAGATGCTATAGAGCTTTCTATAGAATGCCCACAGGAAACAGAAAACAAGGGATATACCCTCAGTTTGGAAGAAAATGAGCTAAGAAAAGAGTTGCTTGATTTAATAGACATGGATAGATATATTAAGATCAATGAGAGAAATAGACTGCAGAAGGTCAATAAAACCCCAAATGTCAGAAGTCTGATAAAACAAATGAATGCAGTAATTAGGACCATCCATAGAGACCCATGTGATATAACAGAAGTAAACAGGATATGTTACTGTGCTGCTAAATTAATAACTGATAAAGTTCTACCACATCATCACAGGGTAGTGAAGGAAAGGAAGGGGAGAAATCGAATACCATCATGGAAGTATCGAATAGAGAAAAATATAATGCAATTAAGACAAATTGTCACTCTTAGAAGACTACAGAAGAGGGAGTAGATCAACAAAAATATTAAGAAAGATAGGTATGATAAAAGCAATGCACAGTATTAGAACAGGCCAGGATCTATCATGTACTATAACAAATAACAATCTAAAAATTTCAGCACAGGTGGAAAAACTTAGAAGATACACAGATAAATATAAAGGAAAAATACAAAATAAGCAGTTTATTGATGACCCAAAAAAGGTTTTATAGAGAATTGGGAAATAAGGTAAAAGGAATTGAAAGACCACCAAAAAAAAGAGGAAGGAGATACATTTTGGGGAAGTATTTATGAAGATCCTGTGGAGCATAACAAAGATGCTAAATGAATAGAAGTAAAAGAAATAATAATAAGTTTAAAGGTGCAGAATAATAAATGGGATGATGTAACAGAGAGATTGAAACAAAGTTAAGAAAAGCTATTAATTGGAAAACCCCAGGCCCAGATGCAGTACCTAACTTTTGGTTAAAAGTATTAACATATTTGCATGAGGATTTAACCATGAGTAGAAACTATTTATATGTGCACCCCGATCAGACACCAACCTGGCTAACAAGAGGCAAAACAATGCTCTTACTTAAGAGTGAACCTGCAAGTTACCCTAAAAATTATAGACCAATAACTTACCTTCCGATGATGTATAAACTATACACAGGAATTGATGCTGACAGGGTTTATAGTCATTTAGAAGAAAACTCAATTATGGCGGTAGAACAAAAGGACAATAAAAGAAAGTCATATGGAACAAAGGATCATTTGTTATTAAATAAAGTCATTCTGGAGAACTGTAAAAAAGGGGAAGAATTTAAGTATGGCATGAACTGACTATAAAAAAGCATTTGATGGTATCCCACATTCATGGATAAAAGAGTGCTTAAAAATGTATAAGCTACATCATACATTGATTGATTACATTATAGTAACCATGAAACAGTGGCAGACCAGTTTGCTATTGAGCCATGATAAAGGACAGATTATTATCCCAGGGATAAAAATTCAAAGGGTATATTCCAGGGTGACTATCACCATTGCTATTCTGCCTTGCCATTAACCCATTAAGCTGTTTACTTAACAGCTTAGGCCAAGGCTACAATCTGACTTCTAAAAAACAACAAAGTGTGAAGACTTCTCACCTTTTCTTTGTCAATGTTTTAAAACTGTATAGCTCATCAGATGAGGATCTGAAAACCCAGCTACAGGTTGTCAAAACTTTTTCAGATGATATAAGAATGTCATTTGGTCTTGATAAGTGTGCAAAAGCAACCTTTAAAGCAGGAAAACTGCAGCACCAAGAAAACATCAGTTTAGGACAAGAATGTGATATAAAAGAAAAGGAATTAATGAAGGATCGACAATAAAACATAAGCAAATGCGAATAAACCTTAGTAAGGAATACTTTAGAAGACTTAAATTAATCCTGAAAACAGCATTGACATCTAAGAACAAAATCCAAGCTATAAACCAATTTGCTCTTCCTGTCCTAACTTACAGTTTTGGAGTGACTGACCAACCCACAAAATGTGTTGGATAGATTGGACAGGAAAACAAGCAGGATGCTTCATGCTCACCAAATGATTTATAAAAATCGGTGTATGCCAAGATTATATACTCCCTGTTCCAAAGGATGGATGGGCCTCCTTGAAATTGATTACATGTATAGATCTGCTGTTGTGGGACTCCACACATATCTGCTGACACACAAGACCCAAATGAAGTGAAAGTTTTGAAACATGAGGAGAACAAATCTAAGATGACTTCTCTGCTTAATTTAGCAGAAGCATATCGGCATCAAGCAGGAATGGAAATCAAACCAGAAGTAGATAAACATCAGGCAGCAACTGAATGTGCCAAAAAAACAAAAGAAAGAATATAAGGTGAAGGACCAGATGAGAAGGCAAGAAATGTAGAAAAAGCATAAATATCATTGCAAGTATAGAAGGCTTCAGGAAGAACCTCATGTTGATCAGGAACGAAAGCAGGAATGGTTAAGGAGAGGCGAATTCAAACCAAGAGATGAAAGGTTAATACTGGCAGCCCAAGATAGTGGGCTATGTACACGTTGGTTTGCAAAGTCCATTGAACATGTTGGAGAAACAGACAAATGTTGTTTTTTGTAAAACCTAATTGGAAACAGTTGCACACCTTGTTGCTGGTTGCGACATACTGATGGCAGAAGGACTGTATACTAAAAGGGATAATAATGTGGCAAGATTGTTGCACTGGGGATTGTGCAAACATTATGGCAGCTGAAAAACACTGGAAACATGAGCCACAAAGCATCATAGAAAATGAAGTTTATATCACATGGGATCACCCATTGCCAACAGTTCAAAAGATGGATGCTAGAAAACCAGATATAGTGGTCCAAGAAAAGAAGACAAGAGTAGCATTGATCATTGAAATTGCCACAACCAGTGACTACAGTGTCTTGTGTACAGAGAGACACAAAGTAATAAAATATCAGGATCTGCAGGCAGAAACGAGAGTAATGTGGAAGAAAGATACTCAGACAGTTCCAATAGTAGTAGGAGCAACGGGTCTTATAAAAAGAATTTACAATTGTATTTAGATATGTTACCAATCCAAATAACTCCATATGAATTGCAGAAGGAGTCATTACTGGGCACATTGCGGGTGCTGCGAAGAGCACTTTTGTCTGATATCAAAGATTGAAACAATACTAATTTCATGAACTTTAATTGAACTTTGACTTAGGAATGGGGTCCATTCCCGTCTGGTATTTGAAACCGAAAAGATTTCGAGAAATGAATAAAAATGTATATGTGTCCTTGTGTGTGTGTGTGTGTGTATGTGTCTGTGTATACTCACACATTTGCATTTATTTCTGGAAGCCCCTCCTTCACTTAAATAAATAAAGGTACATGGATGCATGGACCTAGCTTCAGTCAACATCAACCATTATTTTTTTTTCCTTGAAGCCCTATGAGAGTATATCATGTGATGAGAGCAGGGTGTAGTAGCTGGTGATCAGGATGGTGAGACTAGATGCATATTAATCGAACAACTAACACTTGTCTGTGAGTATTATTAGCTTTACCCACAGGTGCATTTTTTGCCTATATGAGTGTATATTGACTGGATAAAAATTACTAAGCATGAGTAAATCATTCTATGGACAAGTAAGGGTTATTAATTTTATACTACATGGTATTTAAAATGATGTTTCCTTTTTAGATCATTTCATTCTATATTCTGTACTAACAGTGGTAGCAGTTTGTTTGCTCTTGTAGACTCTGAGATAAGCAAACTGCTGCATTCAGTATAAACAGGGTTGTTGTGTACAGCTCTGGTTCCTTTGGGATGTGAGCACTATTATGTCCTTGAAAAGGGTAGCATGAATGTTTAAGTATGTCTACTTAAAGGTGTTTGTGGATAGGCATCTTATGATCCCCAAGATTGTTTGCATATTATTGTTCAAATATTCCTTTGAGATGTACTTGAGTGCTATATAGTGCATGCACACATTTACAGTTTAATGTATTTTATCTGTGAGGCAAATGGAATTTTTATATGTAAATTTATTTTGTTTTATCTGGATCGTTTTGTTGTTTATTTCATGCTTCTGGGTATCACTTCTGTTTTAGCAATGATGCTCAAGATAGTATTTCCTGAATGTCTGTGGGAATTTGGGGCTGTGTGTGTGTTTGGGGGGGGGGGTATTAGCAAAGCTTGACACCAGTGAGGAAATGGCAGCTGAATGGAATACGCTTAAGGTTCTGGTGACTGACTTTTTTTCCTATAAGTAAGGCAACTTTACCACTAGGAAACCAGGCAGTAAAACCGCTGTATTCAATATAATGTATGCTTTTCACAGTGTAATGAGGGTTTAAAGATTTTTCAGATTGCATAATAACTGCTATTAGGACAGGCCTGCATTTTATATATTTGAATGCCTCGGTCTGTGCATTATGTGCAAGTAAATCGCATAACCAAATCAATATTCCCTGGGTGGCCTTACAGTCACTTCTGCTTTGCAACTTCTGAACAGGAAAAAGGAAAACAAAACAAAACAAAAACTGCAGGGAATAGGTAGGTGAGAAGTAACAATGTGCAGGACAACCAAAGTTATAAGAATAGCTACATATATTGACAGAAAGGTGACAACAGAAATGGAACAAACACTTTGGGGTGAACTGAAAAGGAAGATATAAAGAGATACAATGAGGGACAGATGGAGGAAGAGACAGCGAGAAGAAGAAGAAGAAAGAAGAGGAAGCATCAGTTATAATAAAATCTGAACAGTAAACATTTATTTAATAATTTGTTACAGGGGTACATTATTGGCCAGTAGACTATCAAGATAAACAAGGAATAAATAGTAAACAAATCACCAGTATACACAAATGCACTGGCTATGGTGGATGTTGCAAGTAGGAGAGATACTGTGGGACACAAACATGAGTCTATGCATGTTGAGATGAGGGAATGTGGCAGGAGGGAGAACAGTGAGACTAGGAGGTGAGGGGTGTATTGAGCTGCATGAGAGGTAACTGGCTAGGAATAAGCAATACTGGGATTGATAATGTGTGCACATTACACAACTGGAATCTCTCCTAATGTTACACTGTTAATTTAACTTAATTTGAGACCCAAGACAGGATAGACATACTCCAGTTATGTGTCTACTGTCATTGCTGTAATTTACAGTCTTTTAGAAATTTTTGTAACAGTATTTTAGTAAAGTACACCATGTGCAGCTTTGTCACATACCCACTAAAACAAAATGCATTATAGGGGGGAACACAATAGTACATACTGTGCAACAAATGAGAATTAACTACAAGGCACCAGTTTAAGACATAAGTAGCAAAAAAATGTACAAATGCTGGCATGAGCATTTGAAGAGCAGGTAAGCTCTAAGGTAAGGTAAGGTAAGGTAAGCCTTGGCCTTACTCATCTCTTCACAATTAGCCATTTTTACTCTTTCTTGTATACATACAATTCCTCTTTTCTGAACGCTGTACGTACAACTTTTTACAAATACTTCATATCATTGTACTGTGTTCTTATATATTTGACCCCCACAAAATAATGCATTTGTATCACTTCTCCCTCTAATTTTAGCCCGTGTCCTCTTGCATGTGTTTTCATTTTTGAGTTTATAAAATGTGTCATATTTATTCTTGTTGCAAACCTCAGTATTTTGTTGCCCAGCTGACTCTAGGATCAAAAGCCAACACAAATTAGTCAATTTAGAGCAAGATGCAAAAGCTGATAAGTGGAAGGATGGATGGAGTTGAAATGATTCATTTCAGTATGTCTAACGTGCAGCATATGAGAC
This sequence comes from Protopterus annectens, assembly GCF_019279795.1. NCBI lineage: Eukaryota > Metazoa > Chordata > Ceratodontiformes > Protopteridae > Protopterus > Protopterus annectens. The sequence goes on along the minus strand of NC_056736.1, from coordinate 445,938,027 downwards.
TTCCAGAGTACATAGCAGCTGTCAGCAGATAAATGTACGAAGGCAGCTTAAAGCATAAACTGGACAAAAGGCTGTACAATTAAAGGCACTCAGATTATATTTGGTACAGGACAGCTAGGTTTTGAAATAGGAAATGCACAAAGCATGAGCACATGCTCATAATAAGGTGGATAAGGGATACGGATACAAAGAACTACAGGGAGTTCTACTGTGTCTGCAAAGACCTGACTAGAACATTTTACAGATTTGAAGCACTCCTCAGCTGGTGAGGGATTTTGCTACAGGTCTGCAGAGCTAGAAATACAAAGTCTCTCCAGCACATTTGTGCTTCATTTCGGAAGCAGAATAGGAAAATTCTTCTGCTGAACAGAGCAGGGTCTGACATTTTGAGAACAGCTAGGAGGTAATCACAGGTTTGTCACTGTGCACATTTGTTCACAAAGAAAGCCAGTGGTAGGCAAAACCACATGACAGATGTACAATTTAGCTGGTCACGTAATATGCAAGAGTGGATAATTTATCCACATGCCCATGCACAGCTTCTGTAAATGACTAAATGATAGTGGAGTTCTTTTTACAGCGATAGATAATTTATTTTTATAATTAGAAGTATGATACAGTATGTCATCATATACCGAAACCAGACTTAAGGCAGTATTTAGGAATGAGGACAGGAAATAGTATGAGTCTGTGAAGATTAAAATATATATATTTTAGATGTAAGTAAAACATCCAACTTACATGCTATAAGTGAAATATTTTGCTTTATAATATTACCATTTGTTGCATAACTACAACTAGGTAAAGTGAATATTTATTTAATCTCCTTAAGAAAGACCCACTAAATTCATGTCTCTATTTACATTAGTGAGACAATATACTGAGGATGTTTAATTGACTTGCTGAGTCATATCAAGAGCAGATAGGAACCCTGGGAAGCCAGTCAAGATGTACAAGATGAGACATGTTTACAGTTTGATGCGTTAACCACTATACTATACTGACACTAATCATTAAATGACAAAATTACTAAATACTAGAAATCAGCTAAGGCATAGTAAACTGTGAGTATATTAAATGATCAGATAATTGCAAATGAATAAGAAATAAATTAGAATGAAGTGCTCAGTTACCAGACATTGTCAACTCACGGATCAAGTATATGGCATTATCTGCACTCACACATACACATGCACAGATGCACACACACACACACACACACACACACACACACACACACACACACACACACGTGCATGCTTATATGCAAACACACACACACACACACACACACACACACACACACACACACACACACACACACACACACACATGTTTATATGCAAACACACTTGCGCGCGCGTGCATACACACACACACACACACACACACACACACACACACACACACACACACACACACACACACACACACATACATGCATTTGTGTATATTTATTTACTATATCACCTTTTCAGTTCAGTCTTCAAATCTACACCTGACTCTTTTTTTGTCTGCAGCTGAATTTAGCAAACAGAATGTGGGCTGAGAGCAGCAGTATTCTGCTAAGTTGATATGATTAATGCATGCACACAAAGTGGTGGATGACAAAAGAGATGGGGATCTGAGAGGCTAGAATGAGAATGACACAAAATATTTTTTAAAAATTGTGACATTTCAAATCTATATACTTATTTTGCACAGATGATTCAGGGTACTGTGTAATGCAATGCTGGTGTGTGCTATGACAATTCTAGAATGGCATGACTGTGTTGCATCTTGTTTTTGAGAACTTGGTCAACATTAGTGGATGGTGTCATATTGTCTAAGTCTGCACATCTTTGTGTTTGTGTGTGTTTTGGGGGAATGGTGGGGTTGTGAAACTGGCTCAAGACAGGTATGTAAATACTGGTAATGACTCTAAACTTGCATTGATAGCCATATGTCTTACGGAACCATTAGCTGGTTAACGTGTACAGTGGTATTGAGTATGACTACCTCTCAAGAACCCCATTAGTGGGGTATAACGTTCTCTAAAAGTGATATTGTAAAAACTGAGCCAGGCACTAAGTAAATGCTGGTAACAGTGCTGATGACCTGATAGTTTCGTCAATGCTTGAGTGGTTCTCTGCATACCTGTCATCTGTACAGATTTTCGCAGACTGTCCAGATTTTTGCCTCTTATTTTAAGTCTGTTCTTCATAAAATTTGTGATTTTCTGCATTTTTTCTGGCAAATCAGTGAGGATTTAATTCACTAAATAATGACAGACATTTGAGTTTTAGACTTCATATCCTTCAGGAAAATGCATGGTAACACAAGACCTTTTATTCTACCAAATTTCTAAGTTTATAAGAACAATATTTAAAATCTGTCCATATTTTTGGGGCTTTGTCTTCCCATTATTTTTGATTTGTCCAGATTTTTTTGTGCTATAATATTGAGAGCTATGGTTATCTGTTCTTTCCTTGATCATAGTTGCACATACCTATGATTCCATGAATTTGCTTATGCTGTAGTAATGCTTTAGTTATATATATTACCCTCTGATTTTTTCCTAGACTAGCAAAGTGAGACAATCCAGGCAATGCTCCTGGTTATGTCCCCAGCCCTTCTGCAAGTAGTCTGTGCCGAGAAAAGTTCAAATACAAGTTGCTTAGTGAGCATCTTTGTAATGTAACATGCTTGAACCTCACAAGCCAAAGACAGCTATTATGAAACACTTGTCTGTAATAAAACATAACTTTTATTTCTTAAAGAAAGGCCTTGCACCTCAGCTCTCCAGCCTTAAAAGAGGAAGTCAGGGACTTTAAACTGTTTAGTTTGATGATTTTATATTTGTGCATGGCTTCCAAGCTTCGAGATCACTTCTTATCTATGAACCTAAATTTATACGTGGCATACAGTCTGCTTCTCTGAGAATACTAGTATTTCATGGGGTCCTGATTAGGTGCCTGCCCAGATGACTAATTAGTCATCAGTTTCTGTTTTCCAAATCCAGTCACTATGGAGTTCCTTAAAGCACTGTCCAATTGATTCTTTTCAACATCTTTCTAAACACTATTCACTTCAAATTTCCTTCCACCCTCCTTTCCATATTCTTACACTGTATAGATTAACTGCTTGTTTCCAGATCTATCAGATGATTCCTAATCATTTAGAACAACTGGAGATCAATTGTTATGCCTCTACAGCTAGTTTTCCTCTAAATAACTTACAATAAATGCTATCAAACTGAGGCCAGGTTTATGGACCATCATGTTAATCTTTCACCAGCTGAATGAAAATGTCTGAGCAGAATAATAAACCTGTAGATGCAGTCTCTACCATCAAATGTGTAGAGTTCGCACTTGACCCCCCCACACTCTCTACCATCAAATGTGTAGAGTTCGCACTTGACCCCCCCAACTCTCTACCATCAAATGTGTAGGGTTCGCACTTGACCCCCCCACACTCTCTACCATCAAATGTGTAGGGTTTGCACTTGACCCCCCCCCACTCTCTACCATGAAATGTGTAGAGTTTGGACTTGACCCCCCACCACTCTCTTTCCCTTATCATACCCTGTGAATGTTCTACATGTTCAAGTAAGCAAACACCTTTAAACATGACTTTAGGTTAGATGAGATCTTAACTGACTGACTCACAGGCAGGCTGGCCAATTGTTTGGCTCACTCCCCTCCTGTGCTTCATTCACTTTGACCTTAGAGTACCATTCTAGCAGTCATATACTCCATCATTCTGATTTTACTAACTAAACCAACTTACTCTAATCTTGATGCCTTGTACCTACATTTGAGATATTTACAATTGTATATACTCACTGACAATTATTTTACACCTTTCAAATATTTTATTACATAAATATTGTTTTTTCTGTATCTAATGTACTAATGTACAGGTTGTCTGTACTGTCTGTGTTTTACTCTTGAACCTTTTTCACACCACATACTTTGCTGAATTTTTGAAGTATTTTTTCTTCTTTTTGCTGTTGCTCTTAGTACATGCTCTATAATTATATTTTTCATTCTTTATACTTTCCTTTGGGCATAGGTCACGACTCAAAAGAGTTTATGAGGATGAGCTTATTTGCCTAGTAATTATAATGCCAATCAGCAAATAAGGAAGAAAGGATCTGATCTGGGGCACTTTTTTCTGAATATATGACAATGACTTTACACAGACATTCTGTCAAGCATTTTAAATATTTTACCCTTTTTCTCACTGTGTATGTTTGCATTATCCCAATTGTCTTTTTTCTTGATTTTGATCCTTATCTCACTTGTCACGCTAACAATAAAACCGCTAGCTGATGGTGATACTGACCACATTGGGGTTTTACTGGGCATCTTACTGGGCATATGTATTTTCGTGTAAAACATTGCAATGGAAAACACTGATACACCATAGAATGACTTTAAAATGTTACCTAAGAATGAGATAAATTCGAAGGCAACCATTATACACAACTATTATATTCACTGTTTCTTTAAAACAGTTCATATTGCTTGGATCTTTCTTTAATTCAACACTTAAATAATTCAGCACTAACTGGAAACATTAATGTAGTTACTTCAGCAGTATATGAACTGCACAGCTAAAGACTGAAGTCTGTTAACTTTCAATTGCAGCAGTCTGTTGTGTAAACTGTGCTTAGGATTTGTAGTGTCATTGTTTTCTGTTTATCCAGCTCACATAATTGATATGTATCTATCACATCACTATGTACACTAATATTATCTTATCAAAACTGTATGCTTTTTACATATAAAGTGTGCAATTATTTCTACAGTAGACCACTGGGATACTTCTCCCACCAAGCAAGTGCATACATTCCGCTACTATCACTGCAGCGCAGGAGACAGAAATGAATGAAGGGCTAGAATGGAATGCTGGCATATCTTCCTTCAGGTGGCATTTTAGATCAAGGTCCCACTTGCTTTTCCTGGCAGGAGAATTTATTAATAACAGTATGATCGTATATTACTGCAAATTGAATTTCATAAGTAGTATAATGTTGATTCTAATGCTGCAGTGGTACGGCGGTAGCGTTGTTACCTCACAGCAAGAGGTTCTCCCGTTCGATTCTTGGCGTGGCTTGGGAGTGCCTTCTGTGTGGAGTCTGCATGTCCTCCTCGCAGTTGAGTAGCGTTTGAAAGACATGTGTGCATAAATGGGTGTGTCTTTGCTGAAGGTTGGGCGTTGAGCTGGCACCTCGGCGTTTCGTAAAAATCTACTGCCAATCATTAGCAGACCGGAGTTCCGCTGTGGCGACCCCTTACCTGGAAAAAGCTGAAAGACAAACAACAACAACAGTATAATGTTGATTCTGAAGGAGTCTCTGTCTGTAGTTAACTTTGAAATATGACATCTAAGGTGATGTTACACTGTTTTGTCACAAATACAAGCTAAGAACCTCATAGAGTTGGGAATAACCCCATTACTAAGTACAGTACTGAATGTGACTACTTCGCCTAGTGACTATTTCACTGTCTTGACACTTGAGGACTTTTGCAATGACAAAGTAAAACTGGCATATTTCAGGGTGTTTCTGTATGGATGGAAGAGAAGGGCCATGCCTCCTGCTTTTCCTGATCTGGTGGAGATGCTCTTACACCAATGATTTCTGAATATATTACCTCCAAGGTTTTGCCCTAAATGCCAAAAAATATATTGTAATATAGGCTGAAATGTGGGAAGACCCTGAGTGCTTAAAATGTAAATTTAGAGAAATATGTAACCTTCAGATGAATATTACAATAGAAAGGCACAATTTTTACATAAGAAATCAAAAGCCTGGTGAAACAATTGTAGCATATATTGCTGAATTAAATGTAGATTTGGTGATGTATGAGATGAGTTGATAAAAGACCATATTGTATGTGATGTTGATGCAGTGAGCCATCTTTCTATGTTGATGGTGTCTCTGTGATCGATGAAACAGTTAATACAGTACACTATCATTTGTCAGCAAAGAGTGAAATATTTTGTTCTGTACAAATTAATGTGAAACCTGTAGAGCTTAAAGTAGACACTGGATCTAAGTGCAATGTTATATTAGCACAAATGTTTGCTAAAGTAAAAGCTGGTGAGAACTTTGATTCAGCAAAATGTGCAAAACTAATTGCTTATGTTGGTGAAGAGATTCAGACTGATGGTGCAGTAGTTTTTTCATGCCATTCTGCTGAAAACAGCTATGACTTCCAGTTTTACTGTTAGCTCTCAAAGACAGTCTGAGAATGGGACTGATTTCATTTAATAAAGAGGTCCACCATATAAGTCTGAATAACAACGATAGTTTCACACAGAATACGTTAATATTGTCAAAGACAAGCCTGGTAAACTTCCAGTCACATATTCCAAGAAGTTAAACCATGAAGTAAGTCCAGTTGTCAGACCAGCATAGAAAATTCCAGTAGTAATGCAGAGCAAAGTAAAAGCAGGACTAACAAAATGGTGAATTTAGGTGTCTTTACTCCAGTAGCTGAACTGACTGAATAGGTATCCTCCATGGTCATATCTCATAAGAAAAGCTCAGATGATATTTGCATATTGTATTGATCAACAAGACTTCAACAAAGCACTTAAGCATCTTCATCATCCAATGTGTCCAGTAGAAGAGGTAGCCACTCTCATGCCAAATTCCATTGTTTTTTTTTTTTCAGTTTTAGATGCAAAAAGCTCCTTTTGGCAAATTTCTGTGGATTGCTCACAATTTGGTATATACAGATTTTTAAGAATGTCATTTGGAATTCTGCCAGTGAGGTATTTCAATGTGCCGTGGAACTAATTTTTTTCTGGTTATCCATGTGCTATTATAGTAGACGATAATATTGTTGGAGGCAATGGTGAAGATGAACACAACAGAAATCTCAGGAAAGTTCAAGACTGTGCATGTGAAGTAAATTTTAAACTGAATCCTCAGAAATGTAAATTCAAACTGAAAGAAGTTACTTATGTGGGACATTTGTTTACCAGTTCTGGCTTACAACCAGATCTATATAAGCACAGAGCAGTTGTTGAAATGCCAGTTCCTTCCAGAGAATGTCATATCTTTGCAACGTTTTCTAGGTACAGTCACCTATTTAGGAAAGTTCATCCCAGACTTACTTGAGTTGACACGCAAAAATGTAAACTGGTCCTGGTTGGAACAACATCAAAGAGCATATGATACTCTGAAGAAGAAAATTGCCAGTCCACCCACATTGAGATATTATAATGTTCACAAACCTATAACTCTTTCTTGTAATGCTTCGAGGTACGGCCTTGTGCAGTATGTCTTCAAGAAGGCATACCAGTAGCCAATGCATCAAGAACTTTAAGCCAAACAGAGATGCATTATGCACAAACCGAGAAACAACTTTTGACAGTAGTGTTCGCATGTTTGAAGTTCAATGATTATATTTATGCCAAACCTATCCAAATAGAGACTGATCACCAACCACTAGTGACAGTTTTGAAAAAGCCAATACATATAGCCCCATCTTGATTGCAATGCATGATGTTAAAATTGCAAAAATACAATTTCAATATTGTTTACAAAAAGGGAAAATACTTGTTCCTTGCTGATGCTTTGTCACGCACACCCAGACAAGTGACAGAGCAGCATGAGAATGAAACAGCAGGCATTGAAGTCATGGAGGTCATCATGGTTTAATGAACTACGAAATCACACAGCTTCAGACCCAGTTCTCCAGAAGCTGAAAAACATAATCAGTCAAGGATGGTCAATGCGAGAAACCAGTTTACCACTTGACATTAAGCAGTATTTTCCTTACAGAGATGAACTCATGATGGAAGATGGACTCATCATGAAGTTCCAAAAGTGGTAATTCCTACAGCACTACAACAGGAATATATTAAAATTTTGCATCGTGGTCACCCAGGTACTGATTCAACCAAAAGAAGGGTAAGAGGCATTGTATTTTGGCCTTCTATGCCTAAAGATATAGAGAAGAAAACTCTGGCATGTTCAGTTTGCAACAGTACCAAACTACATCAACAAAAAGAGCCATTTCAGCTACACCAAATTCCTGAATTTCCATGGTCGACGGTTGCTGTAGATATTTTTGAATGGATTGGTCAACATTACTTGGTGGTAGTAGACTCTTACTCAAATTAGTTTGAAATTGAACTACTTCCTAACTTGACGTCCAGCACAGTCATTACAAAATTGAAGAGACATTTTTCTGTCCATGGTAGTCCGCACAAAGTCATGTCTGACAATGGTGCACAGTTTACTAATTAGCAGTTCAAGAAATGTGTTGAGTCTTGGGACTTGGCCCATATTACCAGTTGTCCTGAGTATCCACAATCCAATGGTTTAGCTAAACATGCAGTTCAGAGTGCAAAGCATTTGTCTTAAAAATCTAAAAGAGATGGTAATGATGCTTTCATTAACTTACTCAGTCTCAGAAACATTCCTTGAGACAACTTGCTTGGTTCACCTTCTCAAAGATTGATGTTCAGACAGACACAAACAACTCTTCCAATCAGTAAACAACTGTTAGTATCAAACACAAAGAACAATAGAGTTGTTGAGGCTCAAATTTTGAGAAAACATCAATAACAAAAGTTGTACTGCGATAAAACCAGTAAATCCCTTCAACCATTGTTACAAGGAGAAGTTGTGAGAATGCAAACATCCAAAGGTTATGATTGTGTAAGAATCATGAAGGACATTTGTGAGGAACCAAGATCTTACATCATACAATATGAAGGAATGGATTACAGAAGGAATCGTAGGCATGTGTTTCCTGTCTCAGAACTAGTGCCACAGCAGATTGCCTGCGCCAGTGACTCTAATTTTCAGAGTGACTCGTCAACTCTTTGAATTCAAAAGGACAGTGTGCTTTCTTCAAACAACTGTGAAGTAAACCCAGATGTTCTAGTACTGAATGAATTCCCAGATACTGTCCTTGTTGCTTAACCCAGTCAGAATTTCTGTGTAACTAGATCGGGTAGAATTTGCAAACCCAATCCTAAATGCACAGCGACTTGGACTTGAAATCAGTTATGTTTTGTTAAAATAATGTCTAGTTCTTAAATATGCCTTTGTTCTTGTATTTTGCACTGTTGAACAAAATTAAAGAAAGAGGATGTAGATCGTTGTGTATATTGAACCTAGCCACTGTAGCTAGATGGCATGTGCATATAAGCTGCTGAGCACATGCGAGATCAGTCAGTGCCATTTTGTGTAGTCAGTCCGTGTGAATGTAAGCTTGAATGGAGGCGCACACGTGTGTGTGTTAGAAGTAACAAGTTAGTCGGTAAGCATATTTAGTACAAAGTATATGTACAAGTTACAGCTCCTAATATGTGTATGTATAATAAATGACTTGAATGCATCCCCAGCCGCAATGTCTCATTTGAATACACGAAACATACAACACTTACTTGGTAAAGACACTCCCCTTCCTCTTACCAATCACTGGTACCCCCCCCCCCCACCAAAGAAAAACACACAGTGTTATCAGAGTTTTTAGTACATATGCCAATCATGAGCTTCATTTAGAGTGTTACATCTTGGTCATAGCTTATCTATTAATGTATTACATTAAGGTTCAAAGAGGTCTTGACCCCACTCTATTCCTCCATAATCCCTGAATATAGTGCTCCATTTGGGATATCTTTATCTAGACATCTTTAGTAACTTGAAAGACTCCACTTATTCTTAACTACAAAGACCTCTGGCTTAGGTAACTTAAGCTATCCAGGTATATTAATGGCTCTCTCACTCTGCTCAGTCTCATATATACCCCTGAGAAGTAACCTTTGCTTAGCTTTTGTTGCAAAGAAAGATCCTATATGATTCATCCTCTTTCCCTGTCATAAAACCACCAGTCCAACAAACACCTGACCCACACTATTGTAAGATTAGCAACACCTTGTGATGCAATAGACTCCCAAGCAGTGCATCCCCAGTCTTTGAAATAGATTACCCTTATCAAACAGAGCAACTCAATGTTAACATTCAAAGCCAGCCTTGATGACTGGATGAGTAACAACAAATTTAGTCCAGGAGTTTGCAAGACTGATCTTACTATGCGTCTCTGTCTCTAGTCTTATTAACATATTATCATGAGACTACATGCTGATGCACAAAGAAGGGCCAAGGACCTCTATGCTTTTTTGGAGGAACTGTGGTGGTCCTCACGACACATATAGCTCCTTTTTTAGCTTAGGGTCTTTCCAGACAGTTGGAAAAAAGGAAAAAAAGGCCTGTTCATTCCCTGATGCCATAATGGAATAATTAAGTGCAAGGCATCAGTTTAAGATCTAGGTAAATAAAATGCGGATTACAAATGCTTGTCTGAGTGTTTGAAAAGCAAACAGCTGCCATGTCCTTACTCATTCTACGATTTTAGTTTTGAAACTGAGCTATTAAGTGAGAGCTCCACTGACAAATACTGTAGAAAAATGTCATGTCAAGAAGGTTACAGAGAGTTGAAGTGAGTCATCATAGTTAAAAGATTACAAATGCTTTTCCATCATCTAATCTAATGCTTTTTACATTTTCCACAGATCCTCTGAAGGCAATATACAAGCAGTTGTTATTTGAGAAAAAAAATCCTTTACCAAATTCATTTTTCTTTGCAATCGTGGCTGATTATGGACATTTGTCTCAAAAGCATACAGTTTATATATTTTCATAATATAAAATGTATTTTAGAATACTTTATATTTAAAGCATTGTTGTAATAGTGACATGATGTCTTTGCTGTTATATGTATTAATTTCAGTTTTATTAGCCATTTTGAAAATGTCATGGGGCATAGTAATATGCTTCACACTGTGGTTGTTCTAAAGTAAAGATGAATTAGTTACAGTCTGTGTCAGTACTGAGGAAAGAGTCTCAGTCACTCATGAAAAAATGGGGTGATGTATAATAATGTACTGCCTTGTGTACCTCAGATCTGGTGTACCTCTTTCTTCAACATATCTGGCTTCAGAATGTGGTTAAAAGTTTGAGATGTGGCGTAGGAAGCAATCTATTGACCTGAAATACTGACCAGAACTTTGCAGGCATGAGTCCTGATTCTTAAGAACCCATCTGGGGAGACTTGCAGTGGCTCTAAGAGTCTATTCTTTGCATAGCAATGCATTCTACAGGTCAAGACTGGTTCAGAGAGCAAATACAAGATGACCATAGGACAAGGATGAATTGGGACAGAACTGCAGGAAGTGAACGGTCATTAATGCTGATTGGCATTTAAGAGATTTCATTGTTCTCAACAGAAATCTGAACTCATTTTCCATAAAAAAATTCTGAATGCTGTGGGTAAGCAGCTGATTTCAGGATTGCTTCTTATCTAGACTTATTTGTAAGTACTGGATTGCTCTCTTGACCCTTTGCATTTTTTTATGTGCTTGTGAAAAGCCATATCTGTCTATGCAATACTCCTAATGACTACACATTATACTTATATTTACTACATGTGTATGGATGAATCTATGTTAACAAGTTGCATTTGATAGGTTCATAGGTTTATACTAGGCTATCTGCCCTAAGGCATTTATAAGCCTAGCCCAAAGTTTTGTGGCTTACGCCACCCCTTATATGAAAAAATACTGTGCCCATTAGTTTGTTGCACCTCTGTCCAGCAGTAACCCAGAGATGATTCCCAGGGTAAACCTACGATCTCCCATCCACAGGTCAAGATTTCTCTTGAACAGAGCCAGCAAGGTGCTCTGCCTAACATGGACCGGGATTTTATTCCACAGCATAGGGAGTCTCTGAGTGATAAATCTATCCCTCCAGCACGTCCTATTTATATCCGTGCTAAGTTTAAGTCGCTTGCTCCAGTGGTTCTGGTGGATTTGGATTTTTTGAGGTGGAGCATGTCCATTAATTCCGGGTTGGACATCGCCTTGTATGTCAGGCACATGTCACCTCTGAGCAGATGGTATGCAACTGAATAGAGCTGGAGTTTCTTCAATCTGGCAGCATATGACAGATTTTGGAGTCCCTTTATCCTTTTGGTGAGGAACTTTTGGGGTCTCTCCAATTGCTGCAAATGTCGGGTGAGATACATCCCGAATGGGGCATTGTACTCGATCATTGGTCTGATAAGTGAAGAGTACAGGGGAACAATGACCTCACTAGATCTGAATGTGAATCCCTTCATGATCAGGTGGGCAATGTAGAAGGACTTTCTAACCACTTTAGCAATGTGAGTGTCAAAAGAAAGGCCACTGTCAACCTGGGTCCCCAGGTCCCTGATAACCTCTTCTGTGCTTAGTGGATTGCCACCTATATGGTAGCTTGGGGATACCTTGTTTTTCCTGAAGGGTATGACTATACATTTTTTGGCATTTAACTTCAGGCCATGGCTCTGGCACCAGCTATCTGTTTCCGTGAGTCCCCTCTGAAGGATATCCATGTCCGATGCACTTTCCACTATGGCGCCCAGTTTGCAGTCGTCTGCAAACTTTGTCAGCCAAAGTCCTCCCATGTTGGCCTGTACTTCTGAGAAGTAGATGCCGAACAATAGGGGGCCAAGGACCGAGCCCTGTGGGACACCACTTGTGACCGGCTTGGAGTCTGACATAGCGCCAGCAACTCTAACCCTGTGGGTTCTGTCCTTAAGCCAGTTTGCAACCCATCTTGTGACATATGGGTTTACATTTAAGCTGGTAAGTTTATCTACAATACCCGAGTGGGGTATTGTGTCGAACACCTTTGCAAGGTCAAGGTAGGCTGTATGGGCTGCCTTTCCCTCATCAATGGCCTTGGTGACTGTTTCAAAGAAGTCGACCAAGTTCAAAAGGCATGATCTGCCCTTGACGAAGCCAAACTGGGTCGGGTCCAATGTCTGCAAGTCCCCTATATCTTTGTTTATGAGCTCCATTATGATCCTCTCCATAGCTTTGCAGACTAGACTTGTTAAGCTTATGGGGCGGTAATTACCAGGGTCTGTAGAGGCACCACCTTTGTGGAGTGGGACCACAGTTGCCGTACGCCACTCCTTGAGCACGTATCCTGTAGTAAGGCTGAGATTAAACAGCTGCCTTATGTGCAGGTTTAGTTCCTCATTGAGCTCGGGTAGCACACAGCCGGGGACACCATCCGGTCCCATTGATGCTGTGTTTTTAGCTTTAGAGAGAGCAGCTTTCACCTGCGCACTTGAGATGTCTGGGAGGCTACACTCTGAGATAGTTATCTCTCCTTTGGGGGGGGGAGAGGGGGGTGAAGTTTGCACTGAACCTGTCTGCCAGTATGTTGGCAATGTCTGTGGGTTCAGTGATTTTTGTATCATTTTGGACTAATTCTGAGCATATCTGGGAGTTTCCACCCAGGTTCCTAACATAGCTGAAAAAGGCCTTATGATTGTCTTTTGAATCCATGACAATTTTTCTCTCAAAATTGGCCTTAGTTGATTTTATGAGTGCTCGTATTTTTTTACTAATACTGATCAGGGGTGACTTTCCTTTTATGGATTTTGTTCTATCATGTAATAGCTTTCTCCTCTTATTGTAAAGTTTGTTAATGGCTGGGGTCCACCAGACTGGACGTTTGCCCTTGGTAGAAAGAGTCTTGGTTTTATTTGGGGTTGCCTGGTTCATGCAGTCCTGGAGGTGTTCATAGAAGGCATTTGTAAGGGCTTCCGCAGCTTGGGTTGTGGTTTCCACTGGCTCAGGGGCCTTGAAGGATACCACACCAGTCTTGAGTAGTGTGAAGTTTGCTTTAGAGAAGTTCTTCACTGTGGTCTTTTTTGTTTGGGGTGGGGGCGGGATGTGGATTTCCAGTGAGATTAGTTTATGATCAGATCTCACCAATGAGGGATATATTTCGGGTGTGGAGCATTTTGTCCCCATGTTTGTGATAATGAGATCTAGTATATTTTCTCCTCTCATGGGAACAGTGACTAGTTGTTCCATGGCATTTGAATTTATGAACTCCAGGAACTGTTGGGCTAGAAAGTTAGGGCTTGAGTAATGTTCCCAGTCTATATTCGGGTAGTTGAAGTCACCCAATATGATGGTGTTTGGAGATACATTTATACCCTCCAGTGTCTTCAGGAAGGCTGTGTGGGGTTCTTGAGTTTGAGAGGGTGGCCTGTAGCATGCTACAAATTGTAGAGCAGTTTTGCCTATGGTTAGTTGCACCTGGATGGTTTCCGAAGCTTCGTGCGTTGCCACCAACCTGGAGGTGTGGGTATCCTTTATGAATATGGATACACCCCCTCCTTTTGTGTGTGGACCGGGTTTTGGGGCCGGAACGCATGATATGAGGTAAAACCTGATAGTGCCGGGGTGCTCTCAGGAGCCCTGAACCAGGTTTCAGTTACAACACAGACATCGATGTTCTCCATACTGAGAAGGACCTTGAGTGCGTGCATTTTTGAGATTTAGACTTCTGGCATTGAGCAGCATTACCCTCAGTTTCTTCCCATTTTTGTTTTCTAGGGTGGTAGGTTTAGAATTTGAGCCTTGCCTAAAAAAGGCACTATGGGGGTGGCAAGAGCCTTAGCCAATATCCGAAATCCCAGGGGTGACAGGTGCAAGCCGTCCCTTGCGAAGCAGCGTGGCTTGTCAAGCATGTCATCCCAGGCAGTCAGACACTGGATCCCCTTTGAATGACACCAGAAATTAAGCCAATTGTTAAAGCTGATCATCTTGTCTCTATATTGTGGCATCATTCTTGGTGAAGGAAGGATACTGCTCAGGGTCAGGGTCATACCTGCCTGGGCTACATAATCAGAGAGCCCCTCTATGTCTCTTTTCATGTAGTCCAGTGAGGTACATCTCAGGTCGTTCACACCAGCATGGACAATGACTGTGTCATATTTGTACTTGCCGTGGAGTGACCAGAGTGCTTGTGTTATGTGGCGGATTCTAGCGCCCGATAGGCAGCTTACTGTGACCCTCTCCTTGTTCAGCCTGGTGAGTGGGATGTCAGTGTGTCTGACTATGGAGTCACCTATGACAAGTATGTTTGGTGTTGTATTTGGCCTTAAGGGCTGTGACTGCTTTGCACACTGATTTTGTGGTTTATGTGTTGCTTGCGGGGTGTCTTGAGGTAGCAGTTTCTTGGGTGTCTGCTTTGGAGGCCTCTGCTGTTTAGGTAAATTTTTACTCAGAGCCCCCGAGTAAGTCTTTGTGTGTTTATGTGTTTGATTCAGTGGTGTGGTAGCATTATGTGAGGCTGGTTTTGTGGTGTGTTTAGTTGCCTTCTCCTCCTGTCTGGTCTTGCCAGTCCTGAGTAGAGAGAGCTCAGCCTCCAGTTTGGCTAAATAGCTGCATCTCTCGCAAGTATTTGTGTTATGTGGGAGGAGGAGAGGGTTGTCTGTGTACATGAGGCAATTGTAACATTGCCTCAATATTCCCAGATTCACCAACTGGGCAGGAGAGGATGCCAGCATCTGGCCCTTCGACATGCTAGAAAAATTAAGGAGTTAGGTATGAGACTGAATAAGAGAGGACTTAGTAAGGAAGTGGGTACTCCAGGGGGGGTTTCGCAAGTGAGGGACTTTGTATAATATAGAAGTGCTTAACCTGCAAGGAAGATACTTTTAAGACAAGTGCTGAGCTTTTTTTTTGAAAAAAAACTTTTAGGAACAAGTGCTGCGCTTTTTAGTTAAAGGATATACTGTTTAGGTTACTAGTAGAGCAGTTCTAAGGGGAAAAGATGAAGAACAGACTTTATGGAGCCAGAAAAAGTTTAACCTTGTTAAACCGCTGCCCGATGCTGCTCTAGTGGCAACTCTGCACTAAATCGCACTAAATCGTGCTAAAGCACACTAAAGCGTGCTTTATAGCAGGGGGCTGGAAAAGGCAGGAAATGACCCAAAATGGCCAATGAATTACAAGTTACTGTCTTAAACCACTCCTCTGAGGACAAACAGGCAGCTCAGTACTCCCCACTCCCACTGGTGAGTAAAGAAACTTCCCCCTGACCAAATAAAGAAAATGGAGAAGTACAGGAACCAAGACAAAGCCCAGGGATCAGCAAAACCTGATCACTGGAACAACTAGCCAGGAAAGTTAGGAGAACAAGAATATTTTTTTGTTTTTTTTTAATTTTTTTCACAGACAGAACAGAAAACACAATAAATGCTTTGCTTTTCGATTAAATGCTATCAAAAGCTAGTACACTTGAGTGTATTAGCCTGTAGTTTAACTTTTAAGCAAACTTAAACTAAGAAGTGCAACCAACAATTAAAGCTTATAAAAACAGGAAAAACAGGTAATACCACTATAAAATAGACATAAACAATCGTCGAATAACACAAATGGTCGAAAAATGCAAGAAAAAATACTTAAAATCTGGAAAGTTGCTTTTTCTTGTCTCTGCTGCTCTAGGAACTCTGCTGGATACCACGAGGAGCTGTGCTGAGTTCTCTACAGCCAGAAAAGCCCGCCAAAGCGTGCTTTATAGCAGGGGGCTGGAAAAGGCAGGAAATGACCCAAAATGGCCAATGAATTACAAGTTACTGTCTTAAACCACTCCTCTGAGGAGAAACAGGCAGCTCAGTACTCCCCACTCCCACTGGTGAGTAAAGAAACTTCCCCTGACCAAACAAAGAAAATGGAGAAGTACAGGAACCAAGACAAAGCCCAGGGATCAGCAAAACCTGATCACTGGAACAACTAGCCAGGAAAGTTAGGAGAACAAGAATATTTTTATGTTTTTTTACACAGACAGAACAGAAAACACAATAAATGCTTTGCTTTTCGATTAAATGGTATCAAAAGCTAGTACACTTGAGTGTATTAGCCTGTAGTTTAACTTTTAAGCAAACTTAAACTAAGAAGTGCAACCAGCAATTAAAGCTTATAAAAACAGGAAAAACAGGTAATACCACTATAAAATAGACAGAAACAGTCGTCGAATAACACAAATGGTCGAAAAATGCAAGAAAAAATACTTAAAATCTGGAAAGTTGCTTTTTCTTGTCTCTGCTGCTCTAGGAACTCTGCTGGATACCACGAGGAGCTGTGCTGAGTTCTCTACAGCCAGAAAAGCCCGCCAAAGCGTGCTTTATAGCAGGGGGCTGGAAAAGGCAGGAAATGACCCAAAATGGCCAATGAATTACAAGTTACTGCCTTAAACCACTCCTCTGAGGAGAAACAGGCAGCTCAGTACTCCCCACTCCCACTGGTGAGTAAAGAAACTTCCCCCTGACCAAACAAAGAAAATGGAGAAGTACAGGAACCAAGACAAAGCCCAGGGATCAGCAAAACCTGATCACTGGAACAACTAGCCAGGAAAGTTAGGAGAACAAAAATATTTTTTTGTTTTTTTTTAAATTTTTTTCACAGACAGAACAGAAAACACAATAAATGCTTTGCTTTTCGATTAAATTGTATCCAAAGCTAATACACTTGAGTGTATTAGCCTGTAGTTTAACTTTTAGGCAAACTTAAACGAAGAAGTGCAACCAACAATTAAAACTTATAAAAACAGGAAAAACAGGTAATACCACTATACAATAGACAGAAACAGTCGTCGAATAACACAAATGGTCGAAAAATGCAAGAAAAAATGCTTAAAATCTGGAAAGTTGCTTTTTCTGGTCTCTGCTGCTCTAGGAATTCTGCTGGATACCACGAGGAGCTGTGCTGAGTTCTCTACAGCCAGAAAAGCCCGCCAAAGCGTGCTTTATAGCAGGGGGCTGGAAAAGGCAGGAAATGACCCAAAATGGCCAATGAATTACAAGTTACTGTCTTAAACCACTCCTCTGAGGAGAAACAGGCAGCTCAGTACTCCCCACTCCCACTGGTGGGTAAAGAAACTTCCCCCTGACCAAACAAAGAAAATGGAGAAGTACAGGAACCAAGACAAAGCCCAGGGATCAGCAAAATTTGATCACTGGAAGAACTAGCCAGGAAAGTTAGGAGAACAAGAATATTTTTATGTTTTTTTTTTAATTTTTTTGACATACAGAATAGAAAACACAATAAATGCTTTGCTTTTCGATTAAATGCTATCAAAAGCTAGTACACTTGAGTGTATTAGCCAGTAGTTTAACTTTTAAGCAAACTTAAACAAAGAAGTGCAACCAACAATTAAAGCTTATAAAAACAGGAAAAACAGGTAATACCACTATAAAATAGACAAAAACAGTTGTCGAATAACACAAATGGTCGAAAAATGCAAGAAAAAATACTTAAAATCTGGAAAGTTGCTTTTTCTGGTCTCTGCTGCTCTAGGAACTCTGCTGGATACCACGAGGAGCTGTGCTGAGTTCTCTACAGCCAGAAAAGCCTGTCAAAGCGTGCTTTATAGCAGGGGGCTGGAAAAGGCAGGAAATGACCCAAAATGGCCAATGATTTACAAGTTACTGTCTTAAACCACTCCTCTGAGGAGAAACAGGCAGCTCAGTACTCCCCACTCCCACTGGTGAGTAAAGAAACTTCCCCCTGACCAAACAAAGAAAATGGAGAAGTACAGGAACCAAGACAAAGCCCAGGGATCAGCAAAACCTGATCACTGGAACAACTAGCCAGGAAAGTTAGGAGAACAAGAATATTTTTTTGTTTTTTTTTTTAATTTTTTTCACAGACAGAACAGAAAACACAATAAATGCTTTGCTTTTCGATTAAATGCTATGAAAAGCTAGTACACTTGAGTGTATTAGCCTGTTGTTTAACTTTTAAGCAAACTTAAACTAAGAAGTGCAACCAACAATTAAAGCTTATAAAACCAGGAAAAACAGGTAATATCACTATAAAATAGACAGAAACAGTCGTCGAATAACACAAATGGTCAAAAAATGCAAGAAAAAATGCTTAAAATCTGGAAAGTTGCTTTTTCTGGTCTCTGCTGCTCTAGGAACTCTGCTGGATACCACAAGGAGCTGTGCTGAGTTCTCTACAGCCAGAAAAGCCCGCCAAAGCGTGCTTTATAGCAGGGGGCTGGAAAAGGCAGGAAATGACCCAAAATGGCCAATGAATTACAAGTTACTGTCTTAAACCACTCCTCTGAGGACAAACAGGCAGCTCAGTACTCCCCACTCCCACTGGTGAGTAAAGAAACTTCCCCTGACCAAACAAAGAAAATGGAGAAGTACAGGAACCAAGACAAAGCCCAGGGATCAGCAAAACCTGATCACTGGAACAACTAGCCAGGAAAGTTAGGAGAACAAGAATATTTTTTTGTTTTTTTTTTAATTTTTTTCACAGACAGAACAGAAAACACAATAAATGCTTTGCTTTTCGATTAAATGCTATCAAAAGCTAGTACACTTGAGTGTATTAGCCTGTAGTTTAACTTTTAAGCAAACTTAAACTAAGATGTGCAACCAACAATTAAAGCTTATAAAAACAGAAAAAACAGGTAATACCACTATAAACCAGACAGAAACAGTCGTCGAATAAACAAAATGGTCGAAAAATGCAAGAAAAAATACTTAAAATCTGGAAAGTTGCTTTTTCTGGTCTCTGCTGCTCTAGGAACTCTGCTGGATACCACGAGGAGCTGTGCTGAGTTCTCTACAGCCAGAAAAGCCCGCCAAAGTGTGCTTTATAGCAGGGGGCTGGAAAAGGCAGGAAATGACCCAAAATGGCCAATGAATTACAAGTTACTGTCTTAAACCACTCCTCTGAGGACAAACAGGCAGCTCAGTACTCCCCACTCCCACTGGTGAGTAAAGAAACTTCCCACTGACCAAACAAGGAAAATGGAGAGGTACAGAAACCAAGACAAAGTCCAGGGATCAGCAAAACCTGATCACTGGAACAACTAGCCAGGAAAGTTAGGAGAACAAGAATTTTTTTTTGTTTTTTTTGAAATTTTTTTCACAGACAGAACAGAAAACACAATAAATGCTTTGCTTTTTGATTAAATGCTATCAAAAGCTAGTACACTTGAGTGTATTAGCCTGTAGTTTAACTTTTAAGCAAACTTAAGCTAAGAAGTGCAGCCAACAATTAAAGCTTATAAAAACAGGAAAAACAGGTAATACCACTATAAAATAGACAGAAACAGTCGTCGAATAACACAAATGGTCGAAAAATGCAAGAAAAAATACTTAAAATCTGGAAAGTTGCTTTTTCTGGTCTCTGCTGCTCTAGGAACTCTGCTGGATACCACGAGGAGCTGTGCTGAGTTCTCTACAGCCAGAAAAGCCCGCCAAAGCGTGCTTTATAGCAGCGGGCTGGAAAATGCAGGAAATTACCCAAAATGGCCAATGAATTACAAGTTACTGTCTTAAACCATTCCTCTGAGGAGAAACAGGCAGCTCAGTAGTCCCCACTCCCACTGGTGAGTAAAGAAACTTTCCCCTGACCAAACAAAGAAAATGGAGAAGTACAGGAACCAAGACAAAGCCCAGGGATCAGCAAAACCTGATAACTGGAAGAACTAGCCAGGAAAGTCAGGAGAACAAGAATATTTTTTTGTTTTTTTTTTTAAATTTTTTCAAAGACAGAACAGAAAACACAATAAATGCTTTGCGTTTCGATTAAATGCTATCAAAAGCTAGTACACTGGAGTGTATTAGCCTGTAGTTTAACTTTTAAGCAAACTTAAACTAAGAAGTGCAACCAACAATTAAAGCTTATAAAAACAGGAAAAACAGGTAATACCACTATAAAATAGACAGAAACAGTTGTCGAATAACACAAATGGTCGAAAAATGCAACAAAAATACTTAAAATCTGGAAAGTTGCTTTTTCTGGTCTCTGCTACTCTAGGAACTGTGCTGGATACCACGAGGAGCTGTGCTGAGTTCTCTACAGCCAGAAAAGCCCGCCAAAGCATGCTTTATAGCAGGGGGCTGGAAAAGGCAGGAAATGACCCAAAATGGCCAATGAATTATAAGTTACTGTCTTAAACCACTCCTCTGAGGACAAACAGGCAGCTCAGTACTCCCCACTCCCACTGGTGAGTAAAGAAACTTCCCCCTGACCAAACAAAGAAAATGGAGAAGTACAGGAACCAAGACAAAGTCCAGGGATCCGCAAAACCTGATCACTGGAACAACTAGCCAGGAAAGTTAGGAGAACAAGAATATTTTTTTGTTTTTTTTTTAAATTTTTTTCACAGACAGAACAGAAAACACAATAAATGCTTTGCTTTTCGATTAAATGCTATCAAAAGCTAGTATACTTGAGTGTATTAGCCTGTAGTTTAACTTTTAAGCAAACTTAAACTAAGAAGTGCAACCAACAATTAAAGCTTATAAAAACAGGGAAGACAGGTAATACAACTATAAAATAGACAGAAACAGTCGTCGAATAACACAAATGGTCGAAAAATGCAAGAAAAAAATACTTAAAATCTGGAAAGTTGCTTTTTCTGGTCTCTGCTGCTCTAGGAACTCTGCTGGATACCACGAGGAGCTGTGCTGAGTTCTCTACAGCCAGAAAAGCCCGCCAAAGCGTGCTTTATAGCAGGGGGCTGGAAAAGGCAGGAAATGACCCAAAATGGCCAATGAATTACAAGTTACTGTCTTAAACCACTCCTCTGAGGACAAACAGGCAGCTCAGTACTCCCTACTCCCACTGGTGAGTAAAGAAACTTCCCCCTGACCAAACAAAGAAAATGGAGATGTACAGGAACCAAGACAAAGCCCAGGGATCAGCAAAACCTGATCACTGGAACAACTAGCCAGGAAAGTTAGGAGAACAAGAATATTTTTTTTTTTTTTTAATTTTTTTCACAGACAGAACAGAAAACACAATAAATGCTTTGCTTTTCGGTTAAATGCTATCAAAAGCTGGTACACTTGAGTGTATTAGCCTGTAGTTTAACTTTTAAGCAAACTTAAACTAAGAAGAGCAACCAACAATTAAAGCTTATAAAAACAGGAAAAACAGGTAATACCACTATAAAATAGACAGAAACAGTCTTCGAATAACACAAATGGTCGAAAAATGCAAGAAAAAATACTTAAAATCTGGAAAGTTGCCTTTTCTGGTCTCTGCTGCTCTAGGAACTCTGCTGGATACCACGAGGAGCTGTGCTGAGTTCTCTACAGCCAGAAAAGCCCGCCAAAGCGTGCTTTATAGCAGTGGGCTGGAAAAGGCAGGAAATGGCCCAAAATGGCCAATGAATTACAAGTTACTGTTTTAAACAACTCCTCTGAGGAGAAACAGGCAGCTCAGTACTCCCCACTCCCACTGGTGAGTAAAGAAACTTCTCCTGACCAAACAAAGAAAATGGAGAAGTGCAGGAATCAAGACAAAGCCCAGGGATCAGCAAAACCTGATCACTGGAACAACTAGCCAGGAAAGTTAGGAAAACAAGAATATTTTTTTGTTTTTTTTTTTTAATTTTTTTCACAGACATTACAGAAAACACAATAAATGCTTTGCTTTTCGATTAAATGCTATAAAAAGCTAGTACACTTGAGTGTATTAGCCTGTAGTTTAACTTTTAAGCAAACTTAAACAATGAAGTGCAACCAACAATTAAAGCTTATAAAAACAGAAAAAACAGGTAATACCACTATAAAATAGACAGAAACAGTCGTTGAATAACACAAATAGTCGAAAAATGCAAGAAAAAATACTTAAAATCTGGAAAGTTGCTTTTTCTGCTCTCTGCTGCTCTAGGAACTCTGCTGGATCCAACGAGGAGCTGTGCTGAGTTCTCTACACCCAGAAATGCCCGCCAAAGCGTGCTTTATAGAAAAAGGCTGGAAAAGGCAGGAAATTACCCAAAATGGCCAATGAACTACAAGTTACTGTCTTAAACCACTCCTCTGAGGACAAACAGGCAGCTCAGTATTCCCCACTCCCACTGGTGAGTAAAGAAACTTCCCCCTGACCAAACAAAGAAAATGGAGAAGTACAGGAACCAAGACAAAGCCCAGGGATCAGCAAAACCTGATCACTGGAAGAACTAGCCAGGAAAGTTAGGAGAACAAGAATATGTTTTTGTTTTTTTTTTAATTTTTTTCACAGACAGAACAGAAAACACAATAAATGCTTTGCTTTTCGATTAAATGCTATCAAAAGCTAGTACACTTGAGTGTATTAGCCTGTAGTTTAACTTTTAAGCAAACTTAAACTAAGAAGTGCAACCAACAATTAAAGCTTATAAAAACAGGAAAAACAGGTAATACCACTATAAAATAGACAGAAACAGTCATCGAATAACACAAATGGTCGAAAAATGCAAGAAAAATACTTAAAATCTGGAAAGTTGCTTTTTCTGGTCTCTGCTGCTCTAGGAACTCTGCTGGATACCACGAGGAGCTGTGCTGAGTTCTCTACAGCCAGAAAAGCCCGCCAAAGCGTGCTTTATAGCAGGGGGCTGGAAAAGGCAGGAAATGACCCAAAATGGCCAATGAATTACAAGTTACTGTCTTAAACCACTCCTCTGAGGACAAACAGGCAGCTCAGTACTCCCCACTCCCACTGGTGAGTAAAGAAACTTCCCCCTGACCAAACAAAGAAAATGGAGAAGTACAGGAACCAAGACAAAGCCCAGGGATCAGCAAAACCTGATCACTGGAACAACTAGCCAGGAAAGTTAGGAGAACAAGAATATTTTTTGTTTTTTTTAAATTTTTTTCACAGACAGAACAGAAAACACAATAAATGCTTTGCTTTTCGATTAAATGCTATCAAAAGCTAGTACACTTGAGTGTATTAGCCTGTAGTTTAACTTTTAAGCAAACTTAAACTAAGAAGTGCAACCAACAATTAAAGCTTATAAAAACATGAAAAACAGGTAATACCACTATAAAATAGACAGAAACAGTCGTTGAATGACACAAATGGTCGAAAAATGCAACAAAAAATACTTAAAATCTGGAAAGTTGCTTTTTTTGGTCTCTGCTGCTCTAGGAACTCTGCTGGATACCACGAGGAGCTGTGCTGAGTTCTCTACAGCCAGAAAAGCCCGCCAAAGCGTGCTTTATAGCAGGGGGGCTGGAAAAGGCAGGAAATAACTCAAAATGGCCAATGAATTACAAGTTACTGTCTTAAACCACTCCTCTGAGGACAAACAGGCAGCTCAGTACTCCCCACTCCCACTGGTGAGTAAAGAAACTTCCCCCTGACCAAACAAAGAAAATGGAGAAGTACAGGAACCAAGACAAAGCCCAGGGATCAGCAAAACCTGATCACTGGAAGAACTAGCCAGGAAAGTTAGGAGAACAAGAATATTTTTTTGTATTTTTTTTAAATTTTTTTCACAGACAGAACAGAAAACACAATAAATGCTTTGCTTTTCGATTAAATGCTATCAAAAGCTAGTACACTTGAGTGTATTAGCCTGTAGTTTAACTTTTAAGCAAACTTAAACTAAGAAGTGCAACCAACAATTAAAGCTTATAAAAACAGGAAAAACAGGTAATACCACTATAAAATAGACAGAAACAGTCATCGAATAACACAAATGGTCGAAAAATGCAACAAAAAATACTTAAAATCTGGAAAGTTGCTTTTTCTGGTCTCTGCTGCTCTAGGAACTCTGCTGGATGCCACAAGGAGCTGTGCTGAGTTCTCTACAGCCAGAAAAGCCCGCCAAAGCGTGCTTTATAGCAGGGGGCTGGAAAAGGCAGGAAATGACCCAAAATGGCCAATGAATTACAAGTTACTGTCTTAAACCACTCCTCTGAGGACAAACAGGCAGGTCAGTACTCCACACTCCCACTGGTGAGTAAAGAAACTTCCCCCTGACCAAACAAAGAAAATGGAGAAGTACAGGAACCAAGACAAAGCCCAGGGATCAGCAAAACCTGATCACTGGAACAACTAGCCAGGAATGTTCGGAAAACAAGAATATTTTTTTTTTTTTTTAATTTTTTTCACAGACAGAACAGAAAACACAATAAATGCTTTGCTTTTCGATTAAATGCTATCAAAAGCTAGTACACTTGAGTGTATTAGCCTGTAGTTTAACTTTTAAGCAAACTTAAACTATGAAGTGCAACCAACAATTAAAGCTTATAAAAACAGAAAAAACAGGTAATACCACTATAAAATAGACAGAAACAGTCGTCGAATAACACAAATGGTCGAAAAATGCAAGAAAAATACTTAAAATCTGGAAAGTTGCTTTTTCTGGTCTCTGCTGCTCTAGGAACTCTGCTGGATACCACGAGGAGCTGTGCTGAGTTCTCTACAGCCAGAAAAGCCCGCCAAAGCGTGCTTTATAGCAGGGGGGCTGGAAAAGGCAGGAAATGACCCAAAATGGCCAATGAATTACAAGTTACTGTCTTAAACCACTCCTCTGAGGAGAAACAGGCAGCTCAGTACTCCCCACTCCCACTGGTGAGTAAAGAAACTTCCCCCTGAGCAAACAAAGAAAATGGAGAAGTAGAGGAACCAAGACAAAGCCCAGGGATCAGCAAAACCTGATCATTGGAACAACTAGCCAGGAAAGTTAGGAGAACAAGAATATTTTTTTTGTTTTTTTTTTTAATTTTTTTCACAGACAGAACAGAAAACACAATAAATGCTTTGCTTTTTGATTAAATGCTATCAAAAGCTAGTACACTTGAGTGTATTAGCCTGTAGTTTAACTTTTAAGCAAACTTAAACTAAGAAGTGCAACCAACAATTAAAGCTTATAAAAACAGGAAAAACAGGTAATACCACTATAAAATAGATAGAAACAGTCGTCGAATAACACAAATGGTCGAAAAATGCAAGAAAAAATACTTAAAATCTGGAAAGTTCCTTTTTCTGGTCTCTGCTGCTCTAGGAACTCTGCTGGATACCACGAGGAGCTGTGCTGAGTTCTCTACAGCCAGAAAAGCCCACCAAAGCGTGCTTTATAGCAGGGGGCTGGAAAAGGCAGGAAATGATCCAAAATGGCCAATGAATTACAAGTTACTGTCTTAAACCACTCCTCTGAGGAGAAACAGGCAGCTCAGTACTCCCCACTCCCACTGGTGAGTAAAGAAACTTCCCCCTGACCAAACAAAGAAAATGGAGAAGTACAGGAACCAAGACAAAGCCCAGGGATCAGCAAAACCTGATCAGTGGAACAACTAGCCAGGAAAGTTAGGAGAACAAGAATATTTTTTTGTTTTTTTTTTAATTTTTTTCGCCGACAGAACAGAAAACACAATAAATGCTTTGCTTTTCGATTAAATGCTATCAAAAGCTAGTACACTTGAGTGTATTAGCCTGTAGTTTAACTTTTAAGCAAACTTAAACTAAGAAGTGCAACCAACAATTAAAGCTTATAAAAACAGGAAAAACAGGTAATACCACTATAAAATAGACAGAAACAGTCGTCGAATAACACAAATGGTCGAAAAATGCAAGAAAAAATACTTAAAATCTGGAAAGTTCCTTTTTCTGGTCTCTGCTGCTTTAGGAACTCTGCTGGATACCACGAGGAGCTGTGCTGAGTTCTCTGATTTCTGTCACTTTCAGGTACTTCAACGTGAGACTTGTACTTGCAGATTTAGGAGTATACAGATAATTTGAATACAGTAATATATGTTTTTTTAGTTGTATGGATATAGTATGTCAATATGCATTTTGCCATTAGCCTGCATGCCAGCATTTCCCAAGCACCTGTATACTCATAATGCTTATTGTCTTATGCACATGCCTGTCACCTGTGGGCTGGCAAATTCCTTATAACAGTGATTCCTCCAACCACATGTATGGCAGGGGATATAACACAAGAGCCATACCTGAGCTTTTTTATTTCCCATAATGCTTATTATAATGTGGTCATACATTCTGTCTGACAGACATTAATTGCAAAGCAACAGGGATTCCTACTGCATCATGTATGGTAGAGGGTGTTATGAAGGGACATCTACTTTATAACATCGAAAGAGCAAAATTGCAAATTTCATATTACTGAGACAATGCCAAACAATTATAACATTGAAACCTTAAAATACCAACGTTCATAACACCAAGACTAACTTTATTTTATTTATTTATTTTACATTTGTTGACCAGGCTAGTCCAACTGGATATATGTCCATTTTCAGCAGAGGCCTGGGGAGAAAAGCTCCAACAATAGACAGAAACTATACATTACATTTATACATGTGAGATATAAGTATTGAATCCATTAGAAAATACACACGCTTGACATATACAATGACATAATGTCTGACATTTTAAAACATACACAGTTTATGGGCTATCATAAACATTCAAACAGCATAAAGTATCCTTGAACCTAGGGATATAGGAGAGAGTTAGTCAGGGTAAGTACAGGGACATAGCCAGCATGTTTTTAAGTACTATTTAAGGTTATTTTTGGATAGGGATATGGAGGAAATCAAAGTAAGATCAGTAGGCAGTATGTTCCAGGTTTTGCCAATGGAGTTAGAGAACAGGGAGTCACCGGCTGTGTTATTGGTTTTAGCTATTTGTACTAGAAGCCTGTTGGATGAACGCAGGGTCTTAAGGTTGTTGTATGGGGTGATAAGGTTCTTAAGTACAGGTTGGTAGAGTATTTTATGTGCAATTATAATTTGATTGTATTGTAGCTGGTTGGGCAATTCTAACCCTCCTAACTGGCTAAAGTTATGACAGTGGTGAGTTCTGTATGCAGCTCCTGTGGCAAATCTCGCAATGTTATTATAGGAACTTGCCAGTTTGCTAAGGTAATTTTTACTCAAGTTTGTAAATATGGGGGAGGCATAAAGGAGAGTAGATACTAAGTGTGTGTGTCTTAGCTAGAGGTGTAGGGAAGGGCTTAATCCTGTATATTGAGCCAAGTTTTTTTATTGACTGTTTTTATAGTATGGCTAATATGTAGATCAAATTTCAGGTTGTTATCAATCAATATCCCTAATAGTTTGGTGGAGGGATCAGGAGATATGGTGATGCCATTGTTTGACTTAACAGTAAAGGTAAGCGGGGAGGACTTATGGGTAGGAGAGAATAGTAATAATTTTGTTTTTTTAGGATTCAGTATGAATCGACAGTTAAGAAACCAGTTTTCAACTATGTTGAACACTTTTTGGGTTAGGGCCTGTAGATCAGAGGGGGAAGTAGCTGAGCAAATTAATGTGGAATTGTCTGCATATTGAATGTCGGTAGCATGTGGAATGACTAAGTGCAGGTCATTGATAAAGATTGAAAATAGGAGAGGTCCTAATATGGAACCTTGTGGAACACCAAGGGTAATGGGAAGATGGCTTGATATCTTGGTTTGCTAAAGGACAGCCTGTTGTCTATCATTTAGGTAAGACTGGAACCATTGTATAGCCAGATTATCTAGAGAAAAGGATCTAAGTATGTTTATGAGCAGTTGATGGTTTACCATGTCAAAGGCTTTAGATAGATCAATAAAGAGTGCTGATGAAAGAATGTTATTACTGCGATTTTTGTTAATGGCGCCAGAAAAGGACAGGAGGGCAGAGGTGGAGCTATCAAATGGTCTAAAACCATGTTGGGACTTGGCAAGTAAGTTGTTTTGGATAAGATGGCTCAGCAGTTGTCTATGTATACATTTCTCCATGATTTTAGTCAGGGGTGGTAATATGGCAATGGGTCTATAATATGATAATTCACTGGAGTTACCACCTTTATGCAAAGGGATAATATGAGATATCTTCCAGACAGAGGGGATGGAACCTTCGGTTACAGTTCTATTAATCAGGATGGAGATGGGATAGGCTATGGCATCCGCAGCTTTTTGCAGATATTCTGCCAGTAAGAGATCAGCAGAAAGGGTGGTTGGTTTAAGTTTCTTAATAAGGGTTCAAACAAGAGATGTGGGAACAGGTTGCAAGTGAAAAGAGGGTTGAGAGTTGGGTGTAAAAGTAATAGGACTTGAGCCATCAGGGGATAGCTGGTTGGCTAGAGATTGGATGGTTTCAGTAAAGAAATTGTTAAAGGTATTGGCAACCTCTTCTTGACTATTGTTGTTAGTGCCTGAGGGGGTTGGGGTGGTGGATTCTCCTGGGAGCAGTAGTTTATTGATACCTGCCCAGAAAGGTTTGTTTAAGTTTTTCCAGGGGGCAAGCCCCCTTCACCCCACACCCCTGCAAATTAAATATAATAACTCCAAGATCACACTACATTTAGGAAAAGGATATATACAGGATTGCCCATTATTGTTCAGTAAGCATTGCCGATACTGCTTGGTGTATCATACGTGATGTCCGCCATGTTGAATAGGTATGTATTATAAATCTTTAAAGTCATAGACCTATATTTACAATGAACTTAATAGTGATTCTTCTGCTGGTTTTCCCATTAAGGTACTTTTGGTGTTATAAATGTTGGTATTCTAAATTTCAGTGTTATAATTATTTGGCGTTGTTGTCTTGGTAATATGAAATTCAAATTTTGGTCTTTCATATATATATATATATATATATATATATATATATATATATATATATATATATATATATATATATATATATATATATATACCACAACAGATTCTCCAGCACCAGCTTACTTCAGAAACACATAACATTAATAATGATTACAGAGTTTCATTTAATCCTGGTTTATATAATGCCCCTAGTTTAAGTATCCAAATTTTTTCCTTCCAATCTAAAATTTTATGTTTTTTCATTATTGATAGCCTATCACCCTGGACTCTATCTATACATACAAAAAATAAAATGTGCCCCAGCATGTTCTAAATAATGCTTGTATAATGTACTATGCACTTTTTTACAATTAATATCACTAATGTGTGTAGCCATTCTTTGTTTTAAAGGCCTCAATGTTTGCCCCACATAAAATGCTCCACATTTACACACTGCTGTGTATATTACCCAATCTGTGTTACATGCAATCAGAGTCTTAATATCAAATACCTTCATAGTGTTAACCGATGAGAAAGATTTAGTTCTGGAAACCACTTTACAATAAACACAGTTTCCACTTACTCCTTAATGTTGCACTTTTTGACATTTATCCCATAAAGGAAATTTTTTATATTTATTTAAATATTCACCTATATTTCTTCCTCTTCTATACCCAAACTGGCATTGTTCATCAAGTAAATCCTCAAAAAGGGGTCAGACTTCAAAACTGACCAATATTTCTGGATTATTCCTTTAATCTTAAATGTATTTGATCCAAAGATAGTGACAAATCTTAACCTCTGTATTTCAATCTTATCTGCCCCACCTTCATTATCAGATTTCAACAGCTTTTTCCTCTCCTGTTTATTACTAAATTCATGTGCTTTGGAAATTAAATCTTTAGCATATCCCCTTTTTTGAAATCTACACTCCATTTTATTAGCTTCTTCCTCAAAGCATTGGTTAGTACTACACAAACGTCTTAATCTCAAGAATTGTGCCTTCGGTATATTATTTTTAACATGAGCTGGATGGCAACTGCTGGCATCTAATATGGATTTTCTTTTGTAAATAGCTTCCTAAATAAACTTGTAGCCATTGTATCATCTATTAATTTAGAAATGTTCACATCCAAAAAGTTAATATTAAATGACTGAATTTTTCCAACAAACTTAATACCTAAACTATTCATGTTTAAGTAAGCAACAAATTCATGCCACGTTTCCATAGATCCTTCCCATACACACCAACAATTGTCTAAAAATCTACGCCACATATTTATAAACTGTTTATACTGATTTTCATTGTGGTATTTCAATTTAGATTCCAAAAAGCCCATGAATAAATCCGCATATATGGGTGCAAAATTAATACCCATAGCTGTACCTTTAATTTGTAGATACCAATCATTCTTGTAGAAGAAGGCACTTTGTTCCAAAATTAACCCCAACACTTTAAGTAAAAATTCAATCTGTAAGTCACTATATAGTCCCGACCTTTCTGCCCAATATTTCACAGCTCTTAATCCACCTTCATGTGGAATACTCATATATAATGACTGAACATCCAGTGTACATAAATATGCATGTACTGGTACTTGGATATCATCCATAAGTTTTACAAATTCATTAATGTCCTTAATCCTAGCGCTAACCAAGGGCAATAATGGTTTCAATTGTTTTTCCAAAAACTTAGACAAAGGTTCAGTCAAAGAGCCTTTACTTGAAACTATTGGTCTTCCAGGGGGATTAACTACAGTTTTATGCATTTTGGGGCAAAATATAAAAATAAGATGTTTCTGGGTCCTCTACCTTTAACTGTTCACTTATTTCCTTAGTTAACATACCATTTAAGACCGCTTCAACCAGAAATTTATCCACAGTAAATTTAAAACCCTGCCCTGGATCAAATGGTAGTCTTATATAAGATGTGAAGTCATTCAATTGTCTCATAACTTAGCCATCATAATTAGTAGATTCCCACAATACTACACCCCATCCCTTATCCGCTTTTACCACCACCAAACTGTCATTATCTTGTAAACTCTGTAAAGCTGCCCTTTGATCAAATGTCAAATTGATACTAAAATTTCTAAAGGTATTATTTTAATTTAAATGTAAATCACATAAAATAGGTTCCTCAAATAGCTTTACAGCTAGGTGGTAGGGAGGTTGAAAAGTAGATTTTTTAATTTTAAAAGTAGGTTCTATTACATTTCCAAGCTTATCACTATAATAACATTTCAGGTTTAAATTATGGCAAAAACTTTTCACATCAGACACCACAGAAACATGTGAAACATAAAATACAGGTACATAGCTTAAACCTTTATTTAGAACATCAGTTTCATCTTTACCTGGGGTATAAGATGTTAAATTAACTATTAAATTATTTTCATCACATGTATCATCTATTGTAGTTCGCGTTGCACTTCCAACATCTGCCTGAAGGTCATTTCCATGTTGCCTGTGCTATGCTTTCTTACTCCACATCTAAAGGGGCCTTACTTCATTTCTGAACAGGTGACAGGCTTTCAACAATATCCACATTCTCCACATCAGTATCTGTTATATTCTATGAGAATTCAGATGCACTAGAATCACCATCAACAATTCTCACACTTGGTTTTCTCAAAATAGAGCACAATCTTTTCCTTTTAACTACTCCCTTTTTATCATTTTTAAATTCTGAAAATTGAACCGATCGTTTTTTATGTTTCCATGTATACATAGAGTCAGTTTTATAGTCATTAATGTCCCTGGCGTATTTTTTAAGTTTGCATGCCCGCCATCCAGGTCATGTTAAAAATAATATACCGAAGGCACAATTCTTGAGATTAAGACGTTTGTGTAGTACTAACCAATGCTTTGAGGAAGAAGCTAATAAAATGGAGTGTAGATTTCAAAAAAGTGTGTATGCTAAAGATTTAATTTGAATTTAGTAATAAACAGGAGAGGAAAAAGCTGTTGAAATCTGATAATGAAGGTGGGGCAGATAAGACTGAAACACAGAGGTTAGGATTTATCACTACTTTTGGATCAAATACATTTAAGATTAAAAGAATAATCCAGAAATATTGGTCAGTTTTGAAGTCTGACTCCTTTTTTGAGGATGTACTTGATGAACAATGCCAGTTTGGCTATAGAAGAGGAAGAAATATAGGTGAATATTTAAATAAATATAAAAAAAGGTTCTTTTATGGGACAAATGTCAAAAAGTGCAACATTAAGGGGTAGTACATTTTGTGGAAACTGTGTTTATTGTAAAGTGGTATCCAGAACTAAATCTTTCATATTGGTTAACACTATGAAGGTACTTGATATTAAGACTCTGATTACATGTTATTCAGTTTGGGTAATATAAATGGCAATGTGTAAATGTGGAGCATTTTATGTGGGGCAACCGTCGAGGCCTTTAAAACAAAGAATGGCTACACACATTAGTGATATTAATTGTAAAAGAGTGCGTAGTGCATTATACAAGCATTATTTAGAACATACTGGGGCTATCAATAATGAAAAAACATAACATTTTAGATAGGAAGGAAAAAACCTGGATACTTAAACTAGGGGCATTATATAAACCAGGATTAAATGAAAATCGTAATCATTATTAATGTTATGTGTTTCTATAATATTGGGGCTATTTCTAGGGGAAAATTGGTCACTGTTGTTTTAAATGGATTACGTGAGTGTGTATATAATTAAGGGATATTGTCACTTCCTATATGACTTTACACTGATGACGCATATATGGTGAAACCAGTTTGTTGCTGAGTTCTATCTGGAGCCATCATTTTGTTCACTGAAGTGTATTTGTTCACTGTGTTATTAAAGGTGAATCCTTAGCTGAATGGAATGGTTTATTCACCACAGAATGTTATTTTGAAGTAAGCTGATGCTGGAGAATCTGTTGTGGTAACTATTGGCTGTCCGTGCACAGCTTTGCTTTGGGGTAGCCATTGGTTCGTGCACCATAACATTTGTGCGTGTGTGTGTGTGTGTGTGTATATATATATATATATATATATATATATATATATATATATATATATATATATATATATATATATATATATATATACACATAAATATATATAGTTCCCCTTTAGAAGGTCAAAAGGCTGAAATCTCGAAATTCACATGGCCAAAGCCATATGCTTGAAATAATTCAGAAGCTCAACCTTATGAAAGGGAACTACAAAAAAAACAATCCCCGGGATTCATGAAGCCCGGCGCAAGGCCTGCGCCGGCGGTGCAGTGGATAGTCGGCGTAGTAGCGCCATATGCATAGTAATGAGAGTGCGCCGCAACCACAGACACGTGCGTAGTGTACGTGAGCAAGCCCAAGTAGGATGCGTCCGGAGGCGTGGCTAAGCCGGCAGGCGATGAGCAACCTAATGTGCTGACTGCCACGGACCGCCCATAATAGTAATGGCAGCAGCCAGGGCCCGTGCAGAATGAAACGCACGTAGAGTATGCAACATAGTACCCGTCCCAACAAAACGGAGAAGCAAATACAACCCACGAAGCCCTAAGTGTACCCGTCCAAGGAACAAAGGATACGCGTAACACCGTGTTTGTCCCGCAATGCACCGTCAGTGGGCATACCCAGAGAAGGTGTACCACAGCATGTCAGCGTGCCACACCGACATAGGAGTAGCGACTAAGGTTACCACCTGTCCCACTTTGCGAGGGGCAGTCCCTCCATGGGCAGTTGTGTCCCGATAAAAAATATTAAAAACGGCAAATGTGCTATGATTGTAGGACATAATGATATCCCGTATTTAATGTAATGGTTGCATGAAATGGTTATTTCCGTAACTGAAATACCTAAATGTCACAAGAAACAGAATAAGCAACCAAACTGCTACAACAATAAGCTTTTATTTAGGCAAACAAGTGAAGTTCTATGCTATATAGTGACCATGGGTATGTGTCGGCCTGTAAAATCTGATGTGAGTCCCGAAAATGTCCCACCTTGGCCACTGGAAAAGGTGGCAACCCCAGTAGCGACATGGGCATGGTCACCAGGGTTACCAGCTGTCCCACTCCGCTATGGACAGTCCCTCATTGGACAGATGTGTCCCGCCAAAGATCGAAAAACTGGCAAATGACCTGAGATTCCCTGCCAAAAATATTCCCGCAATATACCTGAAATAGTAGCATAAAATATATATTTTGTATATGAAACACATACATGGCATAAGAAACTGAATAAGGAACCCAAACGCTAACAGAATAAGCGTATATTATGGCAAACAAGTGAAGTTCTGTCAACTCCACTTGCTGTGGGTATGTGTTGTCCTGCAAATTCCGATGTTTACACAAAAGATGTCCCACTATAGGCATTGGAAAAGGTGTCATCCATAATGGTCACAAGCAGTAGTGAGAGCACACAGCCGGGTAGCTGTGTCGACATAACAACAGGAAGGAACCAAGATACCCTAAACACAGGCAAACATGTGCATAGCAACATGTCCCACACCCAGCAACGTGTTTGTCGCATACACAGGACGGCGTATGTCTAAGTGTAATATCCAGAAGCAGGACCCATGCATGCAGATGTAATACACAATAGCCCCATTGTAGCATGTAAGTCCCACCCATGTACGCCTGTGCACCCAAACCAGCTAGCATCCTTGTGCAGCTACACACCTACACACAATGGGCATACCTGAAATGTGGTAAGAAGTATTGTGTTAGGCAGTGCCACGCGGGCAAATATGTACCCCACATGTCACCAACCCACCTCAGGTACAGATATGGAAATGGCTGCATGTGAATGTGTCTGCAGAATGTGTACATCCCGCATGTGGTATGTACCCGTCCAAACCATATAGGTTTGCACACGCCACGGTGCACATAACTGTACACATGTGGACAAGTCGGGTTGTTGAACCACCGCATCGATGATTAGCTATGCAGAGAAGTCAAACACATATAGCGGAACATGTGCCTACCAAACAGGACGTCCTAACAGGGTGCCACAGGCACAGAAGGGGAAGGTGGGATATCACATGTGGAGAGTAGCATTGCCGGACGGCCAAATACACACGGTCAAGATAAAGGATGGAACAACATGCATATGGCCGGATGGATGTTGTTAGAAATATATATATAGAAACACATATGAAGTGCCAGTTTAGAAGCAAAATACTATATAATGCATTGAATTGTACCGTACAATATGGCAGTAGAAATGATCATGCATGTAATTGGTGAAGCTTAGCAGCAGTGTGATCGAACTCTGACCCTGGCAGTAAACAGTACAGCAGGCTTATGTCTCTCAGCATTAATTATCTGCTGGGTTACAGAAAAATAAATGTATGTACATGCATAACATCCTCCCTTCCCCTGAGGAGGATGGCCTTGTGAGCTCTATCGAAGATAGAGTACAACTCCTTACCAGAGAGACAAAGGAACGTATTAAGAAATGAACTGACTATTGTATCGGAACAGTCCAGGGTCCTTGAAACAGCTACAATTACAGAAGGACACTGTAATTGACCAGGTGCCTTGCAAGGCTGTGTTATTCTCATGGGAAAACATTTTAAAAGCATGACCTCAGCACCCACGTATGTATAAAATATTGCGGACCATAGTGATGGAAATGCCCTGTGACCGACCACGTCAGTAAGGTGGGCAAAAGCTGATTGTAAACACTATATAAAGAAATTGCTTACTGTATAGAGTCAGACAAAACTCTCATACTTGGACTGTATATTATTTTGCCTGCCTGTGTACACTACTAAAACATTGTGGACCCGAGCTTCCTGTGTTATTGACTGTCATCTAGAAAAGCCTACTGATTTCAACAGTCTGGTTTTAACAACTTATTTGACATTGCGGTCCTTGTCATCCGGAATTCCCTTGGTAAGCTACAGGTCAGAGTGCATGGGTGGTTAGACATCTGCGCAGGAGAATTTGCCTAAATGGTTCTTCTGGAGTGAAAAGACCTCCGACTGAATTGTTGTGTGTAAAGAGGCTGTCCACTGTCTGATCTGTGGCTGAAAAGCGGAAAACTGGATCCCAAGAAGAAAACGTGCAGTCATAAACAGGAGGCTCAGGTAAGGAGGGTTTGCCTCTTTGTCTCTATTGTAGATCAGGGACCAGACTACATTGTGTTTCTGTTAACAGTTGTGATAGCAGGTCGAAGACCAATCCAAGTAGTTTTAAAAAGACCAATCCAAGTAGTTTTAAATCTGGACATAGATCAGGGGAACACAGAGTAGAGTAAATAGTCATTGTAGACACTACAGTGGATACAGGGAAGGAGATACCACGTGGTACGAGAGAAGGGTTACGTAACAGTCGTGTAGAGGATATGGGAGATTAGTGCACAAACAGATCATGTGATCCGCGTTTGATGGGTGACGTGAAGTATATGCAATTGCAGAGAGCACATAATGTGAGATATTCTGCAAAATGGGGTAATAAATATGACATTGATGGTATATTAGACAAAATATCGTTACTGAAACATTGGAATCACTGAAAATGTGATGCAGATGTTCTAGGGTAACCACCTGTCCCACTTTGTGAGGGACAGTCCCTCTTTGGACAGTTGTGTCCTGCAAACAAACTGAACAAATGGCAAATGTCCTGATATCTTAGGACAAAGATTTCTCAGATATCTTCTTAAATGGTAGCATAAAACAGTAATTTTGTATCTGAAACACCAAAATATCATAATAAACAGAATAAGCAACTCAAATGCTACAAGAATAGGTTGCTCTCCTGGCAAAAAGTGAATTGCTGTCCTTAGTACTGGCCGTGGGTATGTTTTGCCCTGCCAAATTACACGTTCCTAACACTAATGTCCCACTTTCTGCATTTGAAAAGGTGGCAACCCTAAGATGTGCAGGCGAAAAAACAGCGACAATTGGGTATCCGTCAAGCACATAGGTGGATTGAGGTAGTGAACCGAAGGGAACAGAACACTAGAAATGCGAAAGCATCATACGTACACAAAGAAGATAATAATACAGTAGTAGCGACAGACCCCCCCACCCCCCTACCACCTCCGATACCACATCCAGGATATGAAGCTGGAGGGCAGGCTAGTCCCCCCCACGTTATCCTGTGGCAACAGAGGTATCACAACGACCAAATGTAAGAGAAGCTATTGAAACCACATCCCAAACTCATAACATACCTAGGGACACTCAAGTAAGAAGACAGTCACTAGAACAGAGTGAGGATATCTGTCAATTAATTGAAGTACCGAACCCTCATGCAGGACAGGAAGGCCAGGACCCAACTCCTTTAGTGTATAGACCGTGGACACCAGAAGATATCTGTAAAGTCACAGAGGGAATTCCCCATCTACAAAGTAATCACTATTCACCATGCAATACCCCTGTATCTTCTGATAGAAAAGCAAAGGGGGAATGGCGGATGGTACAGGATTTACAAGCTGTAAATCATGTAATAATACCTAGGGTACCGATGGTGCCAGACCCACACACTATATTGAATGCTATGAACCCGCCACAGAAGTATCTTACCGTGGTACATATAAGCTATGCTTCCCTCTCAATACCTATACATCCAGATAGTCCGTATTGTTTTGCATGTACATTCAGGGTAACAGATACAGCCATACCCAGCTATCGCAGGGATACTGTGAAAGTACAATGATATTCGCACAGGAGATGGCTAGCAACATTCTGGTGTTTACTCAACCCGGGACCAGTCAAGTTCTGCTTTATGTGGATGATATTCTGCTTGCGGCCCCTACCCAGCAGCAATGTAGGGAAGATACAATAGCATTATTGAAATATTCAGCAGAACAGGGACATAAATTAAGCAAGCATAAATTGCAACTACAGAGAATACAGGTCAAGTACCCGGGATATGTGGTATCCAAGGAGGGTAGAACATTACATGACGATAGGAAGGCAGCAATTTCACAAGCACCCAAGCCAACTACCAAGAAGGGAATGATGTCCTTCCTGGGCCGACTAACATTTGTCAAAGCTGGTTACCAAACAATGCTTTGGAATCTGCTCTATTGTCTGCTTTAATCTTTAATACACCTATGGCAGCACAACATATACTACACTGGATTCCAGTAGCAGAAACAGCTTTCTGCAGACTAAAACGATTGATAGCTTCAACATCTGTATTAGGTCTCCGAATAATCATAACAGATGTTGTCAGACTGTAGAATGTAAGCAGGGATATATGACGTCAGTCTTGATGCAACAGCATGGAAGTAAGCAACGCCCATAGCTTACTACTCATCGCAGTTGGACACTGTGGCATGGTCAGTGCCACATTGTGTACAGGCAGTTGTTGCAGCACCCATGGCAGTACAGGCCTCGGCCTTAATGTTATTATTCCACCCTCTCACTGTGAGAGTGTCTCATGCAGTTGCGATCATTCTGCTGCAAGAGAAAATAGCATTCCTGACCCGTGCTAGACATCTGTCTTGTTTGACCATACCCCTGAGTCAATCTCATATGGTGATTGAACGTTGTACAACATTAAACCTATCAACGTCACGTCCAACAACTGTGTATGGCACACCACACAGTTGCCTATATGAAATGGAGGAAATAACTCCACACAGACAGGATATCACCGATATACTCTTAGATGATGCAGAGGTGACAGTTTATGTGTACGGATCATGTAGAAAGAGTCCTACAGGAAAGAATCAAGTAGGTTATGCAGTAGTTATTGATAATGAGATTGTAGAAGCCCAACCCCTGCAGCATAAGGTGTCTGCTCAAGCAGCAGAATCGATAGCTTTAACACATGCTTGTACTCTAGCGAAAAACTGATGTGTGGACATTTATAGCGATAGTCAGTATGTTGTCTGTACAGTGCATGTTTATGAGCAGCAGTGGAAGAATAGGGGAATGATAACATCCACCGGTAAACCGATCAATCATGCGCAATTGATCTTGAATGCGTTAGATTCCAGTCAGTTACCCACTAAAGTAGCTAAATGTAAATGTGCAGCTCATACAAAGCAACAGGATAACAGTAGGAAAGGTAAGGCACAAGCTGATGCAGCTGCAAAACAAGCAGCCTCACAGTTGGAAAGTGTCTTTTTGAATGAGGAATGACAATCCTCAGACATTCTAGATGTAGAAATGTTACAAACAATGCAAACATCAACTACGAAAGCAGAAAAGCAGACGTGGGTATGACGAGGAGCAATCCTTGAAGACAGACTGTACATATCCACAGTGAGAAAGCCAATATTAACGTCTAATGTATTCAGATATGCGGCTGTGTTGAGCCATGGGTAGAGCCATGTCTCAACAGGGGGGATGGTACAGCTGGTTAACAGAATATCCCTAACATACGGAATTAGGAACCACATACAAACATCATGAGCAGCGTGTCATATTTGCAGTAAACATCATGCACAGGGAGCATTTAAACCGAAGGGAGTGGGTTTACCTACACCACCATAACCGTTCCATACTATTTGTTTGGAGTGTATACAGCTGAATAAATGTGAAGGGAAGAAATACTGTTTAGTGATTATAGATATATTATCAAAATGGGTAGAAGCATTCCCAACCAGGAATCCGGATGCAGCAGCAGTGGCAAAGGTCCCAGTAAAATAAAGTATCCCTAGATCTGGCATACTGTAAAGAAGCTACAGTGACAATAGAACACATTGTGTGAACCAGACAATCCAGCAACCTGGGGGATTATTTGGCATTTCCATGAATATAAATTGCATGTACAACCCACAGTCAGCATGACTGGTGGCGCGGTACAATGGGATCCCGAGAAATAAGTTGAGGAGGTTGGTGGGTGACACCCAGACGAGTTGCATTTGCTGTCTACCTCTAGCATTGCTGAGCATGACAACAGTTCCAAATGTAAAGTGTTTGACCCCTTCAAGTAGTATTTGGAATGGCATATCATGTGCCAGAGTGGAAAGCTGTCATGCCTGCAGAGCTGGAGGTCGATGGCTCATTAGCAGGTGACATGAGAGGATTGTTAACCAATAACACTGTTTTGCAGTTAAAGTCTTTTACAGATAAAGAGCAAGCGAAGCCGGACGATAGCTGACTCCAGTATCCTGTGTGTATTTCACTGTTATCCAAATAAGATAATCTCCGAGTCCAACGTGTGAAGGTCTGTACCAGGTACTGTTGGCAACGCCTACTCCAGTAAAGTTTGCGGAGAGGTCGTCCTGGGTTCACCTCACAGTTTTTCAAACCGGTAAAGGATATCAAGTCTGATTTACATCTTGTAGCTGATATACCATAGAGACTGAATCACCCGTGCCAGACTGTATAACAATACAAAGCAACCCCAAAGACATTTGGTTTACTGTCCTACTGATCATACACCTATTAACCATGTTTGTGTTGACTTTACATTTGCTGGGACCTTACCTGCATATAACTACACAGATACAAATAGTGATACGTGATGAACTGGCCACAGAGTGGCATCCAAACTTCAACACATACCTAGGCATGACGTGTGCATGTACAGACTATGAACATTTTAAATTGCTGTGTTTGTACTGCCATACCTACATCATATGGAGGACTTCCGATGTATGTTGTCCCCTTGGGGATAGATTGAGACTTGTGAATATTTACACTTTGATACAGGTTCTGTGAGATCACAGGACAAAGTGGCACTGTACTTACCTGTTACACAAAAAGGAATTGTTTGTTTTCATAAACATGATACAGTCCAAGTTAGTGGGAGTATTTGTAACATAACTGTGTCTTACAAATGTCATATAACAGCCAAAGATCACAGTAGTAGTTGTAGCACCATTCATGATTTGTATTGAAGCTTCATGAGAACAACGTGGAAAGATGTGCAGAAACATCCTGAATTGTATAAACAGTCCTCTGTTATAGACAGGAAAATGTTACATGCAGAGTTAACCCGCATCAGTAGTAAAGTAGAATATTGTTATTTTGTTTGTGGGAAAAAAGCATATCAATGGTTACCTGAGAATTGGTCCGCAGTTGTTTTTGGGTTATCTGGCTCCAGTCACATGACATACTGCACAATTGCCTCTGGGTACGAAACGAACTATAAGACATATAGCTCGAAGAACTGGGAACACAGTCGAGAAAGCCACTAATCCAGTGGGTGAAATGGAAGCTGTTCTGAAAATACATTCTTCTGCAAGAGATAAAGGAATATTGACTCATATGGACTTGAGTGACAGCGTCATATCCTGGGCTGGAACACTCCCAGCTTGTGGAGTAGTGAAATCAATCAGGGAACAGAGGAAGTTGTCAAAACCTGTCGGAGGAATGAGCAATGTGACATTTCGCTTCTGAACTTGTGACTGATGAACTGGATGCAATGAGAACTGTTGTGTCACAAAATGTAATAGCACACGACTGCACCCTGGCGGCGAGAATTGGTACGTGCGCGCTTATCAAAGAAGACCGCTGTGTCTAAGTATCACATAACATGAACAATATCAACGCCCACCTAGAGGTAATACAGCAGGTGTCATCCATGGCGGAACCAGGCCCAAACCCACTGACGAACCATTTCCACAAACCATTTGGTGGATGGGGTTCAGTCATACTGAATATCTTGATTGCCATTTGTGTTGTTCTGCTCATATTGGGAGCATGTGTCTGTTGTGGGATACTTTGCATGTAAGTATTAGTCAGGGACTCTGTCGACGTATCTGTAACCGAGACTATGTATCAAGACCTGTAGTGGTATTTGTTAATACAAAATGAAATCCTCTCTGAAATGTACAACAAATGACTTGCCTAGTTAAACGCTCCAGAGAGGAAGAGGCCAGGGGGGAATGAAATAATGTTGTATATGTTTCTGGATAGAATAGAAGCAATCAAAGGAGGGAGAATGTTAGCAAAATATATATTTAAACATACATATGACGTGCTAGTTTAGCAGCAAATAGTGTATAATGCATATAATTCTATTTTACAATATGGCAGTAGAGCTTATCATGCATGTAATTGCCTGTAGTGTAGCTGCAGTGTGATTGAACCCTGACCCTGGCAGTAACCAGTGCAGCAGGTGTATGTCATTCAGCATTAGTCATCCGCTGGGTTAGAGAATAATAAATGTATGTACAGGTATATCTGTCATCCTTCCACTGAGGAGGATGGCCTTGTGAGCTCTATCTAAGACAGAGTACAGCTGCTCACCAGAGAGAGAAAGGAACCTAGTAGGAAAGGAAGTGACGACTGGATCTGAACAGTCTTGGAACCTTGACAGAGCATAATTTACCGAAGGACATTCTAATTGACTATGTGGCTTGCAAGGCTGTGCTATCCTCATGGGAAAACATTTAATAAGCATTACCTTAGCACTGTTGTAGGAATACAATATTGTGGACTATAGTGATGTAAATGCCCTGTGACTGACCACATCATTAAGGTGTGCAAAAGATGATTGCAAACACAATACTCATACAGCTGTTACCTGTATAGAGTAAGATAAAACTCTAAACTTGTACTGCATAGTTATTTTCCTCCTGGTGCACAGTAGTAAAACGTTAATCTGAGCTTCCTGTGTTATTGACTGTCATTTTGAAAAGACGAATGAGTGTTACAGTTTGATTTAAACAACGTAATTGACAGATGTGTATGTTCTAGCATGGGAATAGGTCAAGCCAAACACCACAATCACCATGTGTACCACATACAAACAGCCAGTAACACGCAGTAGTAGTGCATGAAGGCATACACGACTGTGGGAATAGTACAGGGCATATGGCACGTGCCAAGTGCAGATGCATGACACAAACCCCAGGATGGGTGTCCCTGCAAAGAGGAACATGTGCCAACCACACCTCCCACAGATGTACCGCAATAAAACACATGCCAAACACACAGAAACACTACCGTCCAACACACGACTGCAATGGAGGCTGGTCAAACACCAACATGAAGCATGCACAAACAGGGACTTGTGTAATTGTTGCCTTAACACCCCCCCCATAGGCCAAAGAAGAATAGAATGGACATATGCATGTAATGTTGTGAAGGATGTGTGGTAGTCCTCAGTATCACATTGTTAGGGACACAGATACACTGTCATCAACTGTGACGTATGTGCACTGTAGACAGCATACCTCCAACTAATACAGAGCACAATCATGTGCCACAGAAATATACACATGAGAAAGAGGATAGGGATAGACAAGTGT
Source organism: Protopterus annectens (assembly GCF_019279795.1). Taxonomy (NCBI): domain Eukaryota; kingdom Metazoa; phylum Chordata; order Ceratodontiformes; family Protopteridae; genus Protopterus; species Protopterus annectens. The sequence goes on along the minus strand of NC_056736.1, from coordinate 445,894,732 downwards.
AAATGGGACAAACTATGAATATAGGTTCATACGTCCATAGGTACAGGGTAGGCCATCGACCCAGGTTCAGCCATAACCCTACACCATAGTTAGGATTACTTTGCCAACCTTCTGTGCCGGAGATAAAATACTTATGATATTGCTGTACCTCTGTCAAGCAGTGATAATGATGTAATCCCCGGCCTATATCTGCAATTCCCCATCCAATGGACAACATACCCCGAACAAGGCTAGGAAGGATCTCTGTCTCACATGTACTGCGATGTAGATCCACAGCATTGTGAGTGTCCGGGTGACATATGTGTCACTCCAACACATCCCATTAATGACCGTGACAAGGTTCATGTCACCTGCCCTTGTGGTTCTGAGGGATACAGATACAGTAGATGAAGCATAGACATGACATATGGGTTGACATGGCCTCGTATGTCAGGCACAGGTCAACACTAAACAACAGGTATGTGACTGAATGGGGCAGGGGTCCTACAAGTGGGGCAGCATTACACAAATCCATGTCACCCTGCATCTGTATGACAATTAACCTATGAGGCCTTCCCAGCTGCTGTAGGTGTTGGGTCAGATACCCTCCGATTGGGGCACTGTAGTAAATCATAGGTGTAACACGTAATGGGTACAAGGAGATAATGACCTACCCTGATGTAGATGTGAATCCCTGCACAAACAGGTGGGCTATGTAGAAGTCCCACCGAACCACGATAGCAACGTGTGTGTTGAACGAATGGTGACTGACAAACTCTGTCCCCTGATCCCTGGTAAACACCCCTGCGCTCAGTGGACAGCCACCTATATGCTGGACAGGGGTGACCTAGTACTCCTCGACAGGTATGATGTTGCATTACTTAGCATTTAGCTGTGGGACATGTCCCTGACAGCAGATATGCATATCTGGGAGGCCCCTTTGAAGGATAACTGTGTCAGATGTCCGTCCCACTATGGCACCTGTTTCGCAGTCATCTACAAACAATGTTGCCCATAACACCCCTGTGTGTGCCTGTACTGTGGAAATGTAGATGTATGAGAGGAGTGGACCCAGGAAGGGCCCCATGGGACACCGCCATGACAGGCAGTAGGTCTGACATGCTGCCAGCAACTATGACCGCGTGGGTTGTGTTACATAGACAGTTTACAACACATCCTGTGATGTACGTGTTCACATCCCAGCCAATGGGTTTATCAACGATACCTGAGGGGGGTAATGTGTTGAAGGCCTTTGCCAGGTTGAGGTAGGCTGTATGGACTGCAAGACCCCCATCAATGGCCTCGGTGACTGTCCCGAAAATGTCAACCATGCTTGAAAGGCATGAACCGCCCCTGAACAAGCCAAACCATGTTGGATGCAAAGTATGCATGTCCCCTATGCCTTCATCTACAAGCCGCAGTATGATCCCTCCCCATGTATTTGCAGATTGGTCTCCTCATGGTAATGGGACAGTAATAACCAGGGTCAGAGGAGGCATTGGCCCTGTGACGTGGGACTACAGTTGCCGTGCGACACAACCTGGGTACGTTACCTGAGGTGAGGCTACAAAGAAATAGCTGTCCTAACTGTGGGTCTAATTCCTCAATGAGATAGTGGAGTACACAGTCGGGTCACCAGCTGGTCTCATGGATGCTATGTCCACTACCCTGGAGAGAGCATGTCCCACCCGTGTGTCACAGAACATTTGGGGACCACAAACCGCTGGTACAGACATCCCCTCATGTGGGGGGGAGGGTGTGGAGATGTCCTCACCGAACTTGTCAGGCCGTATTTTGGCAATGTGTGTATGTTGAGTAAACCCACATCTTCGTGAACCCAGTCAGAGCATATGTGGGAGTGACCTCCCAGGTGTCGAGCATAGCAAATGAAGGTGGTATGATTGTCAGCCAGGTCCATGTAGGTATATCTGTGGAACGTGCCCTGACCATGTCATGACAGCGCAGCTCTACACATATGATGACCAAGGGTGTCATACCTCACAAGGTGCCTGCTCCGCCTTGTAGTAGCCACCTCCTCTTGTTGTACAGCCTGTGTATGGCTGGGGTACACCACACTGGATGCTTGGCATTGGTACAATGAACCACAGTTGGGTAAGGGAATGCCTGGTTCATGCAGTCCTGTAGGTACTGGTAGACGGCATATGTGAGTGATGCAGTGGCTGCAGTACTGTCGACCACTAGCTCAGGGTCCTTAAAGGAGACCACAGTAGTGTGCAGAATTGGGAAGTCTGCCTCTGAGCAAGCAATGTGTATGGTAACCGCAACACTCACAGCAACGGATGCCAATAGTCAAGCCATTGTCCAAATAACATAGATTACCTTCGGCATGACAATATGTATTATTATACATGTATTGACACGTGTCTGCTAATTACAATTGCAAATGGCCGGTAAGACCGGGCTAAAGTTCCCATGATGTACCTAGTCTGGAGGTGTTGTTCCGACAATAAAGTGGCGATACCTCCCAACCGTGCCCTCTGGGGATTAATTAAAGCGGTTGTTAACCTGCAACAGTGGATGTACACCATTGGGTTCTGGTCTCGGAAAACATGGTTCCTGTAGCACTACACAGTATGGGTAGTCAAGCAGACATCCGCGATTGTTGAACACACAGCATCAGTCAAACCCACTGGCCACAAGGACACAGTCCGACAAGCTCTACACTTTACATATGCACAGTGGTGTCCATTGTAGGACCCAAAAATTCTACTTCATGGAATGCCTGCCAGCTTCCGTCATCACCCACATGAACTCATTGTCGTGACCACGTCACACCTACACATATGCAACGCAAGCGTCTTCAATGTTGATGATAGCTGTCCATGAAATGCAGCACATATGCACAGAAATACCCAGGGTACCGGGTCCATAGAAGTGCGTCCACATCACAGTCCCGCACACATGAAGGATGTGTAATGGGTACTGTCGACTGTTGCAGTCAAGGGATCCTGGGTATGTAGAAACTGGGCTCGGTGTTGTTTCGCAGGTAATCCTTTGTCCCGCCCCGTGGGAGGGATGTGTGCATAGCACCTGCCTTACTCTCCACTAATAATGCAAACCAGCCACCGGAGAATGCTAAATGCAGGTGTGAAATGTGTACAGCCCTATACTAGTGTCCAGTAGGCAATTCTCATGGATGGACAAGCGTACGCCAAGATGGCACCCACAACTGCAAACCCGGGAAATTACACAGCCATGTAAGGCATAACACAGGAAATATACATAGGGAGTACAGTTGACATTCCACATACAAAGTTGGACCGCCGTGCCAACACCGGCGTACACAGCACTCAATCTGCCAGCAACAGAATGAGGAGCACCCGCTACCATACAGCGGAACAGATGTGCGACCTGTGGAACACATACTAATGGCACACCCACAACGTCAAGTAGGATATGTAAACTATGGCGTTCCCACCTATGAAGACAACATGGTTAAATGAATACATAGGTGATCAACATGTTCCGGTGGTGTTATGTTGAAAATACAGTGACGGATGTGTCCTATTGGGATGTCAGAGGTTTATTTGAAGCAGTTGCTAACCAGCATCTTTGGATGTATAACATTTGTTCACAGTACTAAATCACCTGGTTATGTAGCACCACGTAGAATGGGTAGTCAAGCAGACATCCGCGATTGTTGAACACACAGCATCAGTCAAACCCACTGGCCACAAGGACACAGTCCGACAAGCTCTACACTTTACATATGCACAGTGGTGTCCATTGTAGGACCCAAAAATTTACTAAAGGAAGGTGTGCCCGCTTCCATCATCACCTACGTGAACTCATTGTCGTGACCATGTCACAGCCACACATATGCACCGCAAGCGTGTTTAATGTTGATGATAGCTGTCCAAGAAATGCAGCACATATGCACAGAAATACCCAGGGTACCGGGTCCAGAGAAGTGCGCCCACATCACAGTCCCGCACACATGAAGGATGTGTAATGGGTACTGTCGACTGTTGCAGTCAAGGGATCCTGGGTATGTAGAAACTGGGCTCGGTGTTGTTTCGCAGGTAATCCTTTGTCCCGCCCCGTGGGAGGGATGTGTGCATAGCACCTGCCTTACTCTCCACTAATAATGCAAACCATCCACCGGAGAATGGTAAATGCAGGTGTGAAATGTGTACAGTCCTATACTAGTGTCCAGTAGGCAATTCTCATGGATGGACAAGCGTACGGCCAAGATGGCACCCACAACTGCAAACCCAGGGAAATTACACAGCCGCGGTAAGGCATAACACAGGAAATATACATAGGGAGTACAGTTGACATTCCACATACAAAGTTGGACCGCCGTGCCAACACCGGCGTACACAGCACTCAATCAGCCAGCAACAGAATGAGGAGCACCCGCTACCATACAGCGGAACAGATGTGCGACCTGCGGAACACATACTAATGGCACACCCACAACGTCAAGTAGGATATGTAAACTATGGCGTTCCCTCCTATGAAGACAACATGGTTAAATGAATACATAGGTGATCAACATGTTCCGGTGGTGTTATGTTGAAAGTACAGTGACGGATATGTCCTATTGGGATGTCTGAGGTTTATTTGAAGCAGTTGCTAACCAGCATCTTTGGATGTATAACATTTGTTCACAGTACTAAATCACCTGGTTACGTAGCACCACGTAGAATGGGTAGTCAAACAGACATCCGCGATTGGGGAACATACAGCAGCAGTGAAAAGCACTGGCCAGTTGGACATAGTCCAGCAACATCTAACTTGACATATGCACATTGGTGTCCATTGAAGGACCCAAAAATACATTCTCACAGAACCCACTCCAGCTGTGTCCGAACAACAGACGATGATATAGCCGTGACTACGGCACAGTTAGACATATGCACTACCAGCGTGTTTAAGGTTGCTGACAAGAGTCCATGAAATGCAGGACATATGAACAGAAATACCCAGATCGACGTGTCCATACATGTGTGTCCACATCCCAGTCCCGCACGCATGAAGGATGTGTAATGGGTACTGTCGAGGGTTGCAGCCATGGGATTTTGGGTATGCAGAAATGGGGCTCTGTGTTGTCTGGCTGATAATCCGTTGTCCCGCCCCATGTGAGGGATGTGGGCGTAGTACCTGCCTTACTCCCTACTAATAATGCAAAGCATCCACCGGAGAATGCTAAATGCAGGCGTGAAATGTGTACAGCCCTATACCACTGTCCAGTAGGCAATTCACATGGATGGACAAGCGTATGAACAAGAATGCGCCCCTAACTGCAAACCCGGTGGAATTACACTGCCGCAGTAAGGCATTACACAGGTAATACACATAGGGACTACACTTGACATTCCCCATACAAATAACACAGAGACCCAGATGAGAAAGTCCAAAGCAAAATTGAGGTACCATAGAAACGGCCGGTGACCACCCAGAGCCCACCAGGAATTAAATGCAGTCACCATAGTTTATTGCAGCGCTTTTCGTCTGCTTCATAAGCAGACTTCTTCAGAATACATACAATGCAGTTCAATTCACTACATTTAACACCCTTAATTGGGCAGTAAATAAGATGTGCTAAGTATTAATTAAATGCCTTAAAGGCGAACAAGCTAAAAAGTCTACTGGTTACAGATTGCACACAGTGAGTAAATCAGACATTGCTTCAACATCTACATTCTTCCGCGAAAATAATACTATATGCATTAATATGAAAGAAGACCCAACATAATGTTTTCCAAGTGTCTGAGTGTATACGTTACATATATATGTTCTAGGATTATGCCATTATATTAATAGAAGTAGAGACACCTAGTAATATAAATGAACCCTAATATATAGAGATAAACACTATGAATATGACTAATGTAAAATATATCAATGGAATGTAAAGATTAAAATGTGGCAAAGTAAATATTCATTTACAAGGTTAGTTGAATAAAGCAATTCAGACATCCTTGTCAAAATACTAAAACAAGGCCAGCCAGGTGCTCTGTCTCACATGTACTGGGATGTTGTTCCACAGCATAGTGAGTGTCTGGGTGATGAATGTGTCCCACCAGCATGTTCTATTAATGACAGTGCCAAGGTGTACGTCACCAGCCCTTGTGATTCTGAGGGATCTAGATTCTTTAGGTGAAGCATAGTCATCAACCTGGGTTCGACCTGGCCTTGGATGCCAGGCACAGGTCACCTCTGGGCAAGTGGTATGCGACGGAATAGGGATGGAACCCTTTCAGTTGGTCAGCATAACACATATTCCTGAGACCCTGCATCCGCTTGTGGATGAACTGTCGGGCCTTTCCAGCTGCTGCAGGTGTCGGGTCACAGACATTCTGAACGGGCATTGTACTCAATCATAGGTGTAATGAGTGATGAGTACAAGGGGACAATGACCTCCCTGATGTAGATGTGATTGCCTTCATGATCAGGTGGCCAATGTAGAAGGTCTATCTAACCACGTTAGCAATGTGTGTCGAACAAACGGTTACCGACAACACGGGTCCCCAGATCCCTGGTAACTCCCTCTGTGCTCAGTGGATTGCCACCTATATGGTAGCTAGGGGTAACCTCGTTCTTCCCAAAGGGTATGACTATGCATTTCCTGGCATTTAGCTGTAGGCCATGTCTCTGGCACCAGTTATCCATAGCTGTGAGGCCCTTCTGAAGGATATCTGTGTCAGATGTGTGTCCGACTATGGCACCCGGTTTGCAGTCATCTGCAAACATTGTCAGCCATAACCCCCCTGTGTTTGCTTGTACTTTTGAAATGTAGATGCGGAAAAATAGTGGACCCAGGACTGAGCCCCGTGGGACAACACCTGTGACTGGCTGTGAGTATGACATGGCGCCAGCAACTATGACCGTGTGGGTTCTGTCACTTAGTAAGTTTGCAACCCTCTGGCGAAGTATGTATTTACATTCAGGCAGATGGGTTTATCAATGATACCTGAGGGTGGTATTGTGTTGAAGGCCTTTGCTAGGTCTCGGTAGGTTGTATGGACTGCTTTGCCCTCATCAATGGCCTTGGTGACTGATCCTAAAAAGTCAGACACGTTTAAAAGGCATGATCTGTATTTGACCAAGCAAAACTGGGTTGGATCCAGAGTATGCAAGTCCCCTATGTCATTATGTATGACTGCCATCATGATCCTTTTCCATGGCTTTGCAGATAAGGCTTGTCAAGCTAATGGGATGGTAATTACCAGGGTCAGTGAATGCACCATCCTTGTGAAGTGGGACTACAGTTGCCTTGTGCCACTACTTGGGCACGATCCTGAGGTGAGGCTACGGTTAAACAGCTGTCCTAACTGTGGGTTTAATTCCCCAATGGGTTCATGGAGTACACAGCTGGGACACCATCTGGTCCCATGGATGCTGTGTTTACTGCCTTGGAGAGAGCATTTCACACATGTGTGTCACAGACGTTCCAGGATCTACAATCCTCTCGTATAGATATCTCTCCATGTGGGGGTGAGGGGGGGAGAAGTTAGCACCGAACCTGTCGTCCATTATGTTGGCAATGTGTGTAGGTTCAGTCATCCTCACATCATTCTGAACCCAGTGTGAGCATATCTGGGAGTGTCCTCCCAGGTGTTCAACATAGCTAAAGAAGGCCTTATGACTGTCTGTCGAGTTCTTGTTGATTCCTCTGTTGAATTTCCCCTGGATGATTTCCTGACAGCCTGTAGGTTTTCACATACAATGAGCAAGGGTGTCTTACCTTACAAGTATTCCACTCTATCTTGTAGTAGCTACCTCCAGTCGTTCTAGAGCTTGTTCATGGCTGGGGTCCACCAGACTGGATGCTTGGCTTTGGTACAAAGAGTCTCAGTTTTGTATGGGATTGCCTGACTCATGCAGTCCTGTAGGTGCTGGTGGAAGGCATATGTACGTAATTCAGCAGTTTGAGTAATGTTTACCACTGGCTCAGGGGCCTCAAAGGAGACCACAGTAGTGTTCAGAAGTGTAAATTCGGCTTTTGAGAAAGGTATATGTATGGTAACCGGCACCACACACAGCATTGCATGCCAATAGCAGAAGCTATTGTAGGTTGTCCAAACATAGGTGTGGAACATCATAGCAATAAACCACGCCTGGATGTGGGTAATGCTAGATATACTCACGGCAGAGGTGGTGCGTTCCCGAGTCCGACGCCCGAGGGCCACACACATATGCGGCCTTATGCATAGGGCAACTAGGCAGCCTCCTAGGGTGCCGCTCTACTCAGGGCACCTTTCAAGCCTTTATTTTGTGTAGGTAGACCAGGACGGGGTTAGCGGGTGATGTGGCGGTGGCATCATGGAGTACTTCTGCCTAGGGCACCACGTGACCTAAGGCCACTCTTGCCGTGGGTAAATACAGCAGTACCCACACCCAGACGCGGGTCATTGCTAGTATGCCATATCATCTATGGAAAGAAACCATATATTCCCAGACATAATGTCACAGCATAATGCCTGTCCGCCGCCCAAACGCAGACATACGGCACCCGCGGTGGTGCGGACTTACTGCGCGAGATGTCCGTTACCAATGTCGACACTGTCTCGCTCTGTGAAACAAAGTCAACATAGCGATTCAATACTAAACAGCGACGGAGAGCCCGATGGCCCCGTTGCTGAGCTGTTCAACCTGTTCCGCCATGTTAAATGTGTGTAGCAGAGCGGGACTTGCCCAAACTAAGCAACGGACATGTCCGTGGCTCAGTGAAAGCCGTCACGCAATGTTAAACCCATGTAATATAGCGAGACAGGTTATAAATACCGAGGGTTAGTAATGGAAATAGGTCCGTTCGACCAGACCGTGTGCAATTACTATAACAAGATCTACAATGGGTACGCCGGCCAAGCAGCGCACATGGTTAGGAATAATGGGGGGGGGGGACATGGTATCATAGACACGGACAAACCGTGCCCATGTGACTCATCTAACATTCGTACACGGTCAGGGCAGTTCCGTACACTGGGCGGACAAGACCAAACCCAAAGCACCACAGGAACACCCTGACAATCGAAGGCCTGTATGCGTAGGAGATATAAGTCCCTGTGATCTGAACATCCCTGCGGTCACGACATATGCATCCTGGGCCATGAGCGGGAGGGAATAAGGAATGTTTAGCATGTAGTACCGCACCTTTCCCAGCAGGAGAATGGATGCCTGTGACGTGCGTGAGTGCGGGGGGGTGGGGGTGGGGGGATATGTAAATGTAGCTAAGTACCATGGGTATGTATATTAATGAGACCGAACAGCTAACGTGTAGTGGTCACAGTAACCGGCAAACGTGAATGCAGTCCCGTTTGAATTACGACTATAGAACATATAAATGTGAACGTGTACGTAATGCGGCCATGCTGCAAAGACTGTTACATGTATAAAGGTGTAAGTGCGTTCTGCACACGCCCGTCAACCGGATCAGAGATATGTTACCGAATAGTCACAACTAACACAGACCACGTAACCACACAGACCCAGTAAACATATGTAAACAGAATACGGATATGCATGCGCCGCGCCAACCCACAATTAGGAAATGCAAGTGCGTGCGTGTGTGATCCACCAAGCAGGAAGGTTAAGGATGTGTCCTCCACGTCAACCAGACATGTCTCATAAATGTCAGCCTCTGAAAGTATGGAATCGGGCAATGCCATGTAAAGTACCGTTAGAAATAGTGAGAAACACACGCTATGTGATGAGACAAACATAGAATGTGGATAGAATAACGTATGTGTCAGTAGTATGGATTGATGACGGTTATGCATCAGTAACCCGACCCACTTGTCAGAAGGTGCCCCCGTACGAATTGCATTCAGTTGGCTCACACTTGTTGACCGGGCTAGGCTAGCTGGATATATGTCCAGTGTCAGCAGAGGCCCATGGAGAAATGCTCCACACACAATAATAGCACAACATACCAAAGTACTCATATATGTAACCAAAGAAGAACAACAATAGAAAGTGTCCTGAAAGGACTGGTTACACACAGATCCCAGACGACAGACAGATATATGGCCAGTGGAAGCACGTCACAATTATGGGATCAGGTCCCTAAAGTAGCAAGAAGGTCACACATGACACGCCAGCTTAATTGGCAGATAGACACTGGTCAATGTAACACACAGCAAGATTAAGGGCCAACTAGCCGTACACCATGCCAGAACCTGTACAGTGGAAAGGTATGGCATGGTAATTGATGTGTGTACACAGGTAATCCACAGACAGTAACAAAGAAAGGTATGAAACGAGGGGTTCACATGTATATATCTACACACAGCAGTCCGACGGCCCGTATATATGATGCATGGACATAGATTTGTCACTTGAAAACAAGATGTAAACAACTACAGTTTATTCCATTTCATATTGATATAGTTATAATACAGTCATATTCATATGTAACATTGTGAAAAAAAAATTTTTTTATTTACAATTTCAAAAAATTTATAAAACAATAAAAATTGCCCTTTTAATTGCCTACACTTTTTATCGTTGTTTTTTTTT